>NW_026099576.1:6451649-6618702 GCF_025091365.1 Daktulosphaira vitifoliae | reverse complement strand
TTTTTTTTTATTTTATGGATTGAGTAGGTCTCTGCACCATTTACGCTTAAGGCGGCGAGGAGGGTTACCAGGGATGGTTAATGAAGATAGATTTTTTATGAGCTCATTTGGATGAGAGCTAAGGCGTAGGTGGAAACGTTTATAATAATTTTTTGCCTCTTCTTGAATTGTTTTCATACGTAGATCTTTATGCAGAGAGTGATTTGACACATATGGTGGACAATTGGTAATTTTTCTTAGTATTTTATTTTGGAACCGTTGAATTTTATTTAGGTTAGAAATTTTTGCGTTGCCCCATAGCTGTAAGCCGTACGTCCAGATTGGCTTTAGGAGAGATTTGTAAAGGAGTAGTTTAATATTTAGGTTTAAATGTTTGTTGTTGACGATTAGGGTTTTGAATATTTGTAAGCGGGAGTTTAATTGTGATGTTTTGGCTTTGATGTATTGAGCCCAAGTAATGCGGCGATCAATAGTTAGCCCGAGGTATTTAACGTTTGGGGATGAGGGAATCCGAGTGCCAAAAATTGATATCTCTGGACATGGTGCTAATTTAAGTGTGAATGTAGTATGTACTGATTTGGCTTGGTTTATTTTAAATCGCCACTTTTTGTACCAATCTTCCATAAGTGAGAGATGATTTTGTAGGTTTTTGGAGGCTATAATAGGATCTGAACTGGATGATATTATGACTTTATCATCCGCATAGTCTGCTACTAAAGTGTTGGGTGTGGTCGGTTGGTCGGATGTATAAATATTGTAAAGAATTGGGGAGAGTATTCCGCCTTGCGGAACGCCTGCCGCAATTCCTGCTATATTAGAGTCCGAAGAGCCATAATGAACCTGAAAGTAGCGGTCTGTGAGATATGATTTCAGTATTATGTAATATGTTGGGTGTAGGAATTGCTTTAATTTGTATAGCAGACCTTCGTGCCATACTCTGTCGAAGGCCTGGGATACGTCAAGGAATGCACAGGTGCAGTAAAGTTTTTTTTCGAGGGCAAAAGAGGCGGCGTCAACAACTCTATGGACTTGGTGAATAGTCGAGTGTTGAGCACGAAAACCAAATTGATAGTCAGGTATAATTTTTTTATCGAACATGATCGGAAGGATACGCTTAAGCAAAAGCCTTTCCAGTATTTTGGCAAAAAACGGTAGTAAGCTGATCGGTCTGTAAGAATTTACGGAGTCAGGTGGTTTGTTTGGTTTAGGGATTAAAATGATTTTAGAGAATTTCCATAGGAGAGGAAAGTATGAGAGCCTTAGGGTAGCGTTGAAAATGTGCGTAAGAAGGATAATTGCACGTTTTGGTAAGCATCTGGTGACTTCGGCTGTAATTAAGTCAAATCCTGGGGATTTCCTAAGTGAGTATTTTTGTATTGTATATTTTACTTCACTGGGCGTGAAGTGTTTTACTGGTAGAGATATAGGGAGAGGAGAGTCAAGATACATTTGTACTGTGTTTGTAGTAACTGTTGAGGATGTTTCAGGGTTAGGTAGGAATATTTCCTGAAGATGATTTTTGAATAGTTCTGCTTTTTCAGCATCAGTAGAAGCAAGACTACCATCTGGGTTTTTTATTGGGGGCGATGTGGCTTTATATTGGAGAGTTTGTTTTGTTGCCTTCCAGAGACTTCCATCTTTGGCCGAGAGGTTATTCAAGTAGTTTTCAAATGAAAGATCTTTATTTTTAGATAAAACTTTCTTGAGAGAGTTAGCTAATCTATTGTAATTTTGTTTAAGAGATGGGAGACGGTGTCGTTGGTACAGGGCTCTTGCTCTCCTTTTTTCCACTATAAGTGCACGTATATGACTCGGCAAAGAGGGATGATATGAATAGGAATGATTTACTTTAGAGATGGATGACCATGCCGCTGATTGAATTATATTTGTGATGCTATTTACTGCTAAGTCTATATCATCCGTGGATTTTAGTTTAATATTAAGTTTTATTTTTTGATCAACAAGGTCATGAAATTTGTAACGATCAGTTGTGGCATTGAAAAGTTTGGGAGGTTCCGGACAAGTTAATGGATAATCGTTAAGTGTTAATATAACAGAAGAGTGGTCCGAGTTTAAGTCTAAGATATTATCAGTAGAGTGAAATAAGTTAGATGGGATTTTAGAAACAAATATGTCAAGTATATCTGGGTTTTTTTGAGCAGAAGTTGGCCAGTAAGTAGGACCTGGGGGGGCAAGTATTTTAAGTTTTTTTGTACATACGACATCACGTAGTACAAGACCACGTGGGTTATTTGTGCGACATCCCCAACTTTGATGTTTGGCGTTAAAGTCGCCTCCAACTATAAAATTGTTACCAAAGGTGCAAAAATAGTTATTGAAGTCAGCAATTGTAACAGAATGTCTTGGAGGTGAGTATAGTGCCGCAATTGTTACAGGAATATTATTTATGTTGATTAAAATAGCACAGGACTGTAAGAAGTTTTGACAGAAATTAGGAAGAACTTGGAATGTAATGGTGGATTTAATTAGTATGGCGACTCCGCCGTGAGCTGTATTATCTGGATGATTGGCTTTCAGTAATTTGTAACCTGGAATATGTACCTTAGAGTATTGAGTGAGATGAGTTTCAGTAATTAATGCAATATCAATACGTTTGTTTTGTAGTACTGATTGGATTTCAATAACATGATTTTTAAGACCGTTTGCATTGAATAGTAATATTAAAAGGGATTTACTTGTGTGTGTGTTGTTATTCATTTTTTATTATCTAAAAGACTAGTTATTACTTTGGTAAGTAGGGATATTAAGGGATTTATTAAAGATTTAAAGTACTCTAGGAAACTTGTTATTGTTTTGTTGATATCAGCTGTCGGTGGGGGCAGCTGTTGATTTGAGGAATGGCCTGACGTGATCTGTGCATAGGATGGAGTGGGGTTTGGGTTAGCATCATGAGTAGGGTGGCTGTCTTTTACAACTAGTGACTTATCTCTAATATTATCTGACAAAAAATAATGATTACTAGTGGCAGGTTTCTTACGTCGTTGAAGGTCCTTATATACTGCACAACCTTTGTAACTAGCTGGGTGATTCCCTTGGCAGAGTGCGCATGTTGGTGAAGCATCCGTGGATTTGGACAAGCGGATGATGGGTGGCCGGCGCCGCAGCGAACGCATCGTGGTGGGTAGCCACAGTACGTTTTTGTGTGACCGTAGTTTTGGCAATTTAGACATTGGCTTATAGTTTTAGCTTTGAACGGTTCTTCTACTTTGATTTTTGTGTGTAATAGATTTGTCAATTTGTATATATCTTTTGATTGGTTGCTGGGTTCTAGATCAACAAAAAAAAGTGGTAATGGGTGCTTATTTGTTTTGTGTAGAACATTGGTAATATTTCTAACTTCAAAATTATGAAATTCTAATTCAGATTTTATAAGACTAGTTGGCGTTGATGAATGTAGGTTGCGAATTACGACGCGGACGGGCTTATCTTGTTGAAGCTGATAGGTGTGGTATTCGGCTTTTTCTTTCTTTAAATACCGTATCAGAGACCTATATGCATCTGGAGTGCTAGTTTGAATTTTTAATCCGTCTGCAGATGATTTGCAGACAAAGTTTTCAACACCGATTAATTCTACAAGTACTGTGCATAGTTCTGGAAAATCCTCGACACCTCTTACAAAAATCGGAGGAGGGGGTTTAATTGGTGGATTATTAATACACTCTGTCTGCATGTCAGTAGTAATGTTTTCAGTAGAAACATTGAGCGGGAAATCGAATTGATCATTTAACTGATTGGATTGTTGGTCTTCGTTTGAAGCGAGGGCTTCATAACGATTTGCTGAAGTGAATATTTTTTTTCTTGTTTTGGGAGGTTGTACACGTGGAGAGTTTGGTTCTGAATTAGTAGAACTAGAGAGATTTCTTTTAGATCTTTGTACAGTCCATCCTGCTTCTGATTGATTATTACTTGTGTCTAGTGATGAGTTGAAGGTTTTATTTTTACTAATTGTTAACGGGGATACGCTGTTATTTGTTATACTAATATCATTATTATTATTCTTGTTGTTGATGTTATTTCTGCTAGTCATTTTAACTAGAATGTAATTATTATAATTAAATTACTAAATAAATGAAGTAACAATCACAATGCGATTGCAATAAAATAAATGAAGACGACGGTGGGATGCGATAACGTAATGTATTATTATTAATAATAAGGAGACCGCCGAGGCGGCCGCCGATAAGACCGTATGCACTTAGGCTGCTAATATTACAGCTAGATGACAATTACCGTTCAATATTTTACGTTTGTTGCTGTGCACGAGACTTTAGTTGAAAGTGAAGAATAAGTAGAGTGGTTACATAGACAAGTCACATCTTGATAACCGGTTTAGCAATAATAAACGAAAACACACGTTGTACGATAAGACAGTAACTTAGACCGCACTATACGCACATGCGTATCGAACGACGGCTATCGCGGAACTGACGTACATTCGTTAAATATTTTTTTATTAATGCAAGTCTCCACAAATTAATGAAAATTCTTATTATTAATTTTATTAAATGGGTATATGCATCTAACAACGGATTTCATAAGTATTTTGAAAAATTCGTTTTTTTTTTTAGATAAAATTATTTCTTTTGAACCATTAGACTTGTTCCGTTTTGATTACGACTTTTGAATACAAGCTTTGATTTATTTATCCGTTTTTAAATATTTTGTAAGATACTTGACTTTGATGTCATTCTTTGGGCACTTTGAATATGTGTATCGAGAAACAAAGACGTGTCGTAACTACCCAAATGAAGATTTTTGTTTCATTACTTAAATAATAAATCATTTTAAAGTAACTACTTCTAAATGAAATTAGTTTATAATACAGAAAAAAGTAAAATGTTTATAAGAGCAAACGGAACATAAGACATTATGGTTCTGGATATAATGTTACAATAGAAAGAAAAAAAAATACTAGGAATTTACCGGTATCACGTTATTGGAAAGAATTAGATAAAAATTTTATTAGTTCATTAATTTGTTTAGTATTTATTTCCTCTATCATGATTAAATCACTGAAAAATTTTAAAACTACATAAGAAAGTTTAAAAAATGTAGTAATATACCAAAACTTACCAAATGTTTCATTAAAAAAAAAATTAAATATAAATTTTATGTTCAAATTGTAGTTCACTTGAAACGGATGTTTAGCTTACAACTAATCGAGTCGATATAAAAAATAATTATTATTATTTGATTATAATCAAATGCAACAATATCTTAGTTAAAATATACTCCAAAAAAATTCAATATTTTAAAATTCAATAAATTCATAATTATATACTTAGTTAAGTTAACTATTATTAAGAGTGTTCAATAAGTAAGGAAACGGGTTTCTATTGTTCAATTGTTTGTGAAAATTTACCTGTTTCCTTATTTACTGAACACTTGTCAGTATGTGCATTTCTCAGTAGTGTATAATTTTTGCATAACTAAAACGCCGTCGTACAAATACATTTTGTAATTGTATAATAAAATAACTGGATCAAAAAATGTTAATTTAGGTATTAACATTGTTTTAGCGAAAAAAATTGGACATAACTTCTATATAAAGTGATTTTTTATTATCAATTACTTACAGAATAAATATAATTTAAACTTTAGTTACACATTATTCTTGAATAATTAACTACGTAATACTTTTTTAAGTTTATTCCTTATGTCTTACATGAGTGAAAACTTTGTTGTTTAAAATGGGAACACTTATTTTAAATTTAATAAAGTGTTTCAATTTTTAATATAGCTTCATTCGTTAGGAAGGCAATAGATTTTAAATTATTAAAAATAAATACATAAAAGTGTTCATCTGAATATTTTTTATTATTATTATTATTAATACTCTACCTAAGAAATTACAATGAATCAGCCACTGAATAAATGTTTTATACATACATTTGTATATTATGTAATACAATTACTTTAATAATTATTTTTAATTAAAATATACGATGAAATATTGTTATTGATTTTTCAATGGCGGTACATATGTTGGTGGTATCAGCATAGCTGGTAAATTTATAAGATCAATGAACATCTTGTACGAATCACTATAATTATTAAAATATATATTAATATAATATTCATCATTGCGTAAATTACATGTAAGAGTTCAAAAAGATTGACTAAATAATTGGCATTTTAATATTTTAGTCTAAAAATATTGAATTTTTTATTAATTTAATATAATTTTCATATTTATTAAAAAAAACAATATTACCTTAACGTTAATTTAAGATATTCAGTTCCACTAGTACCACCAGTGCCAGAATTATGTGATCCAATCATCCTATGAACCATGACTAAATGATGGTCTGAAAAATTAATTTTACTCATTTAGTTTAAATCATTTTACTAACAAAATTTTGAAGGATTAAAATAAATCATAGCTGTAAATTATTTTCTCTAAAATTATTAATAATTATGTCTTTATGTTATCTTAGTTATTCGCTATTCTCAATATTTATGCATCAATAAAATCAAAATAAAATGAAAACATTTAAAAAAATATATGTATGTATGTCAATGTATTTTCCAATATTATATAAATAATAACTTATAAAATTATTAATTTCAATTTTACTGAGTTAAATCATTATTAAATAATTTTAAAACTCTCAATGATTTTAAAATATTTATTAAAAAAAGTACATATTTTTACTGATTTGTCTTTTACTTAGAAAGTTTAACTAAATAATAATGCAAAATATTAAAATATACTTATTTTATTAATGTACTAATTGACATAATTTTTTTTATTATCTAATGTTTATAATTGATGTTAGAAGTATCAAATCTAAATTTTTAGTAAAATGACTACTTATTTTTAACTAAATTGTGCCTGATAACGATATGTACTCTTATGTACAGAATTTTTTAGAATGGTAATATCCATATCTAAAATGAGTAGATTGCTCGAATATGTCCAAAACCTCTATTACTTCTATTATTATTTGTTTTTTTTTCAAAACAATATATATTTATAATATGTACTTACGCCTCCATTTGCATAAAATCGTATCCAAATCAACCAGGGACTCTAATATTTGATTGGCTAATCCGTAACCCTTCTCATTTCTGTATGCATAAATTAATATAACACTTTTTAATGCTTTGTGTGATAACATTCGGTGACCTTGTTTAACTAAATTTTCATGTTCATTACAGTCAAATACAGAGTTTAATATTTTGCGACTTTTTTCTACACATGTTCCATTAATCTAAAATGATAAATCAACATACAGAATTATATAAAAGGAATTTTTACAATTAATAAGTATAGTAATAATTTATATAATTAGTAGATGTTATATAGAATTAGTAGATAATTTGTTCTTTAAAGTACACGTTGATTCTTTTAATGCTAAACACTCAATTTCTTTTAAAATAATAATTATACTATGAAAATTATTTTTTGTATTCTTTAGTTTCATATATTTCGTGATTTATCAGTTATTAATTACTTTCTTTATTCATCCATATACCTTATCAGAGATTCAACTTAATTTCTTACAACATATATAAATGTGGACTAGTACTTCGAAATTTATAACCATTTTAAATTATAAGCTGCTGATGAGGTGCGAGTATAACAATATTAAACTTTAGACATTTCTTCTTCCGCTTAGGAGTAAAAAGGATAACTTGAAAAGAAGAACTTGTAATATTATATTATCATTTATAATATTAACATTCAATGATGTTATCGTTAAATATATTATGAATATACAAGATCAACCAAAACAGGGTTTCCTTGTTTTTTAATACAAAATAATCAGCTAATTATGGAATAAAATTTACTTATTGTACAGATTTTTAAGTAACGCGCAGGGTCCCCATTATAATTAACCAATTTGAATAGAAAACCTCAACTTCCGAGCTAAGGATCACTAGACGTCAAATTAACTTAAGTTTACTTGTCCATTAAATAATAATGTTTTATTTTTCTTATTGTAGAAATAAACGTCAATTGATATTTTAAACATCAAACTTTTTCAAATTATTTTATTTTAATAATAAATCCAACACAACTTTAAATTTTTATTTAATAATAAAATATTATTGTCAGCTTTTCTTATTGGGTAAATAGTCTCTGAGCTTAATGTATTTGTTCTAACGAACGTCGTGTCGGTGGACAGCACAAAGACACTTACGAATATATTTTTAGTGTTTAATTATTGTCTTATTGATTATTGTGCCGCATCCTTTCAAGGTGTCAGAGTCGAGACACATTGGATCACCAAAATACTACCTTGATAAAATGTTTACATAGATATAAATATTTTTGAATTATATTTTGACTAGGCCAGTGAAATATTTAAAAAATATTGGTGTCGAAGTCTCAAAAAAATACACTTATTCAACAAAGTTAAAAATAATAAATAAGGATAAATTACAAAATTATACTTCTAATAAAGAATATAGAGTATTTAGAATCTTTTACATATAATAATCCATCATAGATTTTGTGTAATGTACCATTTTTTTTTTTTTTTCAAAATCTCTCAAGCAAAAGCAGCATTCACGAACAAAAGACACCTACTATGCTCTAAAAACATGAGTATAAGTATGAGGAAGCGGCTGGTAAAAGTATATGTGTGGAGTGTTGCACTATGCAGATACGAATCATTGGTACTGAACAAAACGGAAAAAAAGTTCTTCGACAATTTCGAGATGTGATGCTGCAGATGAATGTTGCGAGTAAAATGGACAAAAAGAAGAACCAACAAAAATATTTTAAACGAAATAAATGAAACCAGGAAAATACTTAGCACCATTAAAGAAAAAAAATGGATTATGATTGGTCATGTCTTAAGACACGAAGAAGAGCTTTTGTATATTATAATAGAAGAGAAGATAAATAGCAAAAGAGATAGAGGACGACCAAGAACATCTTACATCAAAAGGATGATTTCCGATGCAGGCCTAACAAACTATAAAGAATTGAAGAGGTTAGCTGACAATAAAGATGAATGAAGAAATTAAGGAAAAATGCAAAACCAACCTTAGGGTTGAACACAAAATAAAAATAAAATTTGGTTTACTACAAATTTTCGAATTACTGGACCAAAATTTGTAATCGACTAGTCCTTTTAATAATTAGATAATATCCTATTTTATAAGCTAAATAAACATACATGTTACTATTTAAAAAAATTAATTTAACGTCGTTATAAGAAATAAGGCATACATTAAAAAATTAATCAACAACTGATAAACAAAAAAATATAAGACACTAAAAAATACTACATTCTTCAAACGTGAGCTGTCTCAGTTATAACAGCAACACGTAATAATTAAAAATTTTTCTCAATTTTAACTTCGTCTAAAAGACAAGATTTTAACCTTTCTTATAAAATAAAACACCCAAATAGCTTATTAGCCTTGGTCGTTGTGGAGCTTTTTCTATGGTAAATATTAACTGCCTTCCATAGTAAAATCATCACTAATGAACAACGGACAACATATCTTATCTAAATCTTTTCTAATTTTTTTTTTCAAATTATTATTGATTTTAATTTCTAATATGTTGAAAATAATCAGTACAAAATGTTATTTTTAGCCTATTTTTTGATTCTTTAAAGTTGATTTTTACGAAAGTTTCTAATTAAAAAAGGTTTTACTTTTTATTATTACTTTTTTTTAGCTCAACTTGCGAGTTTGTTGACATCATTAGATAGAAAATTTTATGAGCTTTTAAAAATGATATTATTAAGATTAATATGGAGTCATTAAATTGTAAATAACTACTATTTACAGTAAATTTATGAAAAATATTCAATATTTCGATAAAATCAATATTTTTTTTGCATTTTTAATACGAAAGGAGACTACAGAAATCGAGTCATTGATAATTATAGAAATTATTCCATCTAAATAAAATAAATAGCAAACGAATTTTGAATTTTTTTCCACTTCAAAAATAATTAGGGAAAAAAGCAAACAAATTTCACTTCGAAGGGTAAGGTTCGACTTTTTGAATTCCAAGACCGTATTATTATCGACACAGAAACCATACATCACACTTGTTGGTAGATAAAAAGAACAATGTAAGTTAATTGGTATAAAGAATTTAACAACAAAAATTTGTGTTGATCCATACATTTTTCAAAAATTTGTAGCAATTTATGTTGAAAATATAAAATTTAAAACCGAATATCTCAACACAAAAATAGCATGTTTTTAACTACGGCAGCCATTTGCACGTAAAAGATAAGTCGTCGGGAAAATTTTTTTTTTTTTTTTTAAAGTATGTAACATAAGTTTAATTTAAAATATGTTTAAAGGACGCAGTATTTCCGGAACATTTTCAAATGTTAAGTTGAAAAAGTTGAGTTTCGTAAAAAAGTCTGCCCACAAGAGGGCAGCTAAAGTGTCAGATTTTCTAAAATATTATATGAAATAAAAGGGTATTACTTAAGGTTTCAATATAAAAAGTATTTTGATTTGTTATTTTTTTGTAAAATTTATGGCCGTTTTAAGTATTGAAATATTAACATGTTAAACGGTGGTTTTTATATAAAGATTACATTTTTTGTTCGATTCGGCGACCGTTTGCCCATAGAAGAAAACCACAAATTAACTCTTAAAATGAAGTCATTATTTCTTTTTTACACATCAATAATATTTCCATTGATCACCTATGCTTGACTTGTGTGATCCTCAGTATCCGTTACTAAAATCAAGAAATTGCAAATACTCCAAAACAAATGCTTAAGAATATTTCTTAAAACTCCATATTTATGAAAAACTGACAAACACACAATGATACAGATGTACTATTCCTTCAAACTGCATCAAAAATACGTTAAAAAATTTCCATAAAAAACTCAAAATAACTGATGGTGCAAAGTATTGAAAATAAAATGCCAAGCAAACGCTTAAAACACCTCCTCCCTTAAAATAATATTTTATTTATATAAAATAATATAAATTTTATTTACGATTCCTCCTAAAACGAATAAAATTGTAAAACAAGATTACTATTTTTATGTTAACATTATACATTAAAAAACTATACGATGTAATGTTATATTATGACAAAACACTTATAAAAACATCTAAATATGTTCTGTGAACGTTAAATAAAATCGGTCCAGTAGGAGCGAAAGTAATCGTGTATTCGGACACCACAAAAAAAATCATGGCACAGTAAAACCATTAGGTTCACAACTACACATCAAATCTAAACATTTAGAATTAGATAAAAAAATGTATAGTATTTAAACTATACTGCAGTTAATAAGTATAATAATATTATTTTACAATTATTATTCATTCAGTCCCTAGCTTAACGCTGATGACCAGGTGCGCTGCTTGATGTTGATTCCCGGATGGGTAATCAAACAGTAAATTTAACAGTGACATCATCTTGCCCCCTTACTGGCTCCCTCTGCTAAAATAAGGTTACTTCAGCTCGACAGCCGGTGTAAAATTCCTGTCTAATCGTAAGGTAAAGTCGACCTCAAATAGTCGGTAGAGGTTAAGGTTATGATAATAATGATGATAATTTTTACCGATCACAAAAATTTAATATCTAATGCTATACGCTTTTAAGATTAAAGTACCTCAGACTCTTGCAACCACTCGTTGGCAGCTAATTTATAGTGATTCCATGTCACTTCATTAAGAAGCTGAGGTGTAGACTCTAGCCATTTATGAACTAGTAGGAACAAAGTTGGTTCAGATTGAGTTCGTTCGAATTCCTCGTTTTTATTGTCTTTAAAACAATCCGAATATGATTGACAACAATACACACGTTTTTCCTTTTGTAAAAAAATCAAACAATTGTTTTATGAGCTGGTGAAAATCTAATATTTTTAATATTATATTATATTATTAACTGATATAAACAGTAGTTACGCATTTAGTTTATAATGATTGAATTTTTTATTTTATGGTAATATACCTTTTTTAGTCCAAGTTTATTTTCCAACATACGAAATTGAAGGCTTTGAAAACCAGATGCAGGTGTTAACACACCTCGAAATTCAGCAAAATCACAATGATGCATGGTTTCTAATATTTCAAACTGGTGCAATAATAACTAAAACAAGCATATGTTAATCAAGTTAAATAATTTTTTTTTTAATTTTTCGTTTATTTTAGCATATAAATACTATTAAACGAGTTAAACTGAACTCCAAAAGTAAGAACAAAAATCCGTCGAGTGTTCTTCTTAAATAATCCTTCGTTATTGATTAGGTATTGTTTAGTGAAACAGGCGCGTACTTAAAAAATAATATTAACTCTTATCGCGTATACTTTTAAGTATAATTTTTGTAATAATATTTTATTATATAATATAAAATTGAAAAATCATTCAATGCTGGAAAAATGATTTAACAATACCCAATTTTATTATTATTTTTTTTTTAATAAAAGATTTCGGCGATATTATTGTGAGAAAATTATCCGGGTTTGTTAGCTCCAACTTGTGTATTAATACTTAATACTTAATACTTCATTATATAAAAAAAAAATTATTTGTAATATTTTTCTATCACAATATTAAGTTAAAATAGGATTTTAAACTATTTTTTATTCCCCATTTGAGAAAATTAAATTTAAAGTTCAAGCTATGAAATGATGACAAGAAAATATTTAATTACATTCAATTTTGGACCTAATATTATTTTCTCTTCAAAAAATTAAATATTCTCAATAGTTTCTGAAAAATTAAACGTATATAAGTTATAAAAAGATTGAGATACTAATTTTAATTACAACCTTAACTTTACCTATCATACTGGTTTTATAACAAACAAAGCAATTATTTAGGGACCGTTAAAAGTCTATGTTTATTTTTCTCATCCTCAATCGATAAAAATTCTATTTTGCTATTCATTATACATTAAAAAAAGTGCGTTCTAATTTAGATTTAAAACATTAAAGAAATTAAACATTGCAATAAAACCTTAAAATCAAATCATATAATTTAAAAACTAGCATTCTCAAAAACAAAACAATTATATTATAAAAATGACACTTTAAATTGGGATTAGTTATTTACAGAAGACAAAAATCAGAAAAGAGGGTTGACGTTTTGACTAGTAACGTCTCTTTAGTAGACATATTTTAAGCGTCTAATTTCTAATTTTATACCGGGCAAACGGGTCTAAAGGCTACCTAATTAGCGACTCATTTGTTGGATATATTGTGCAAATTTGTGATACACCCGACAGGAGGACTCGAGTAGAGCCAAATACGCGCATTGACGCCGAACAATATAATTAAATTATGTGTTTGTATTCGTGTTGACAGCCAGGCCAAGTCGGTGTATGACAGCTTCGAATTAATATATAAGGAAGTTTATAATAAATAAATAAAAATAATTTTTAGTTTAGTAACAGAAATCATTAAATTGTTTAAAAATAAAATATATTTTACTTACCTTAAATATCTTTGTTATTCTACCAAGGCGTTTGATCACATTTAACATTTCTGGTTCGTTTTTCTAAAATGATTAATTATTATTAATACCATATTTGAATATTATTAAATGACGAATTAGACCATTTCGTTATACATAAAAAAATTACAAAATTCACCAAGCCAATAAATTATATTGAATAATCTCTATTGTAGATTCTTATATTGTTATATTAAAATAAATGAACTACAGATTTTCTTAAGAAAATGACATTTTAATATAAAATACACAATTGTTACTCACAACGTGACCCGGTCACATTGAATGCCGGTCAACAACTGATAACATAGAATTAGGAGAGAGAGTGTGTATACCACAATCTCAAAAAACAATACTTAGTAGCCAGTTTTTTAAGATTAAAAACAATTAATTGTACACTATAAATTCTCAAACAAGTAATATAATTGCATGAAGTGCTTAAAGATGTATCCATGAAAGCTTTAACACATTCATAAAGTAATATAATTTTCACACAAAAATAGCTATTTTTACCGTAAAGACAAATAAAGTCAGAAATTTTTTTTTCCATAATGAAGTATATTACATTATCTTCAATTTAAAATATATATAAAAGTGTCAGACTTTCCGAATCACTTTCAAAAAATAAGTTTAAAATGTTGTCATTTTGAATCTCCCCTGTGGGCAGGTAAAGGGTCAGAATTATAAAAAAAATAAACAAAATGATAAGTAAAAACATCATGTATCTATAAAAATAAAATTATATTGATCCATACATTTTTCAAAAAGTTATAGCATTATAAAGTTAAATATATAAAAAAGAATTTTTTTTACAAAAATCGTATTTTTTTATTAACTTTGACACGGTACCGTGTTTCCCTCAGCCGCACATCACGTTATCAACCTAAATGAAAGTGTATCGGGATCTGAATCATAAGTGCACGCACGGTGGCCTAATGGTAAGGTTTGTCTATACGACGCCTTAGGTCGCGGGTTCTAATCCCGTACCGTGCCTCTTTTTTTCACATGATTTCCGGTACACTTTATATAACCGGCCGTCAATCCCCGGCGGCCGTATTAACTTTGATATCAGTTTTCACCATAAAGACAAAATAAAGTTCGAAATTTTTTTTTTTCCATAATGTAGAATATTATATTAGCTTTAATTTAAAATATATATAAAAATGTCAGACTTTCTGGAACATTTTCAAAAGTTAAGTTGAAAATGTCATTTTGAATCTTCCCTGTGGGCAGGTAAAGAGTCAGAATTATAAAAAAAATATAGAAAATGATAGGTAAAGCCATCATGTATCTATAAAAATAAAATTATATTGATTTGGTTATTTTTAAAAAAGTTATGACAGTTTTAAGTAAAAAAAATTGAAAAAATTATTGATTTTTAAATTTGTAATTTTTTTTGAGATTTTCCCCATTGACGGTGAACGAGGGATATTTTTCAATTTTTGAAGGTATTGTCTGACTAGATACGATTTGTGATCTTTTGACGTATCATTGAAAAAAATCGGTTAAGTGAGAGCTGAGAAAAAGTGTTACCAGAAATAAAAAAAAAAAAAATCTTAGTAAAATAATACCTTCTCAGCTTCGCATCGAAGCAAAAAAATGTATTATATGCACTGAAATTTCTATAAAATGACCATACAATGAAAATTATCAAAAAATGATAATAAAATTTATACCATTGAATTATGCATTTCAATTCAAATTTCTTTGAAGTCTTGACTTAAATATAAATATTAAAAAAAGAGATACAAATGCATCAAGTTCTGGGCCCTAGTATGAGATAACAATTCATTTGTCAAAAATATTTACAATTTTACTTGTTAGCTATAACATACGTGTTATAATGATTTAATTATTTTTAAATTAATTTTGTTAATAATTGTTAATAAAACAATTATTAATAAATAATAAGCTTACCCAAATATCTATTTCAAATGATTTTCGTATTATGTCAATCTCGAATAAAATTTGTTTGAACCAAAGCTCAAATGCTGCAAAATTTGAAAATATAATAGTAACATTTAACTTTTAACTATTCAAAATGAAGTATATTAATGTACACTAATTTTATAGACATAACATTTTTCTAATTTTCCAAGAGGAAGATGATAAAAATACTACACGCAAAATCTTAAAAAGTTGCTATAGAATTTTTTACTATTTTTTATCAAGTTTTGCGTTGATCTTATTCTTTGTTTAATTAAAATAATTTTAATTTCTTTTAATATAGAAAATTATATTTTGCAAGACTTTCATAAAGTGAATACATTCATCATATCTCTTTACCATTAAAACACCATTAATTCTTGATACCTAATCGTTAAAATTATCATTGAATAATGTTAAATTTCTAAACATTTTTTCATATTTTCTTAAGTATAGAGTATTTAAAGATATGTCTTCAAACGCAAAAACTTTTCGATTTGAATAACCTGTATAATATATTACCTAGAATTTTTAAGTATAAGAAGGGAAGAATCTTTTATGATTGTTTAATTGTACGTTTTTAATTTAGAATTTTGTCTAATTTTATTTAAGATAATTACCTTGGTGAGTAATGATAAAAAGATGTTCATCAAACGAGACAATACCTTGGAGCTGTGGGCTTAACATAACTTGTGACGAAAGAAGTTGATCTAGTTTTAAGTACTCAGAATAATTTTGCACGTGACTACTTTTGCATTTCCTGTGTATTTTTATGTGTAAAAATTTAAAAAATCATTATTTTAATGTCATTAAATAACATTAAAGATAACCAAAGCTTACTTATTTTTATGCTGTCCATTTTGCTCTAACCTGTTAGTTTGATTCATTTTTAACACTACCAATTTGATGAGTGAATTATTGATAAGTAAACTGAGTACAGCTAATTTAAGAATAAAATTAGTGATATAGAAAAAAGTAAACACGCGGAATCAAAAGTTATACAAAAATAAATGTACTCTGTAGGTATATACGATAACAGTCAACTGACATACAAACATGAAAGCTGGTCCTTTTTTATAGAACTAGTTCGTAGGAATGTTAATAATGTATCGGTAAACGAATAAGCAAAGTATTAAAGTAATCTAATACCCTTTTAAACGCAAACGTCACATAAAGTATAAAACTCTAGAAGGATTGAGTGATACTTTTATTATGAACAAGTTACGTAATAGTTTAGGGTTCATTTGTCATTTATGTTTATGTAAGTATAACACAGCTGCAGTATAATTATTGATACTATTATTAAACAGCACATATATATGATAAAGCAAAAATCATCAATGTTTCTTTTTAGAGTATTCAAATAAATTTTTTATTAACAAATATTTACAGACCCTTACAACACATTAAGGTCCATACTAGGGTCTCTATCAAAAGATTTAATAATACAGGAGTATTCCATGAATTTTACTGGAGATCGCTAGTTTGCTTTTTCCAATATATAAAAAGCCCATTTTTTTTTCCTAAAAACAGAACTTTTTGGTCAGTAGTCACTTATATATGGAATCTGCGTCAATATAAGTAAATATTTTGTCCCGAGGACTTAGTTTTTTTCCGTATTACGCTGAATAGTAAACATTGTTTTTTGATGATTTAAAATATTTTACCCAAGAATAAGAGTTATTCATTTTCATTTTTACCTAAATATTCTCATAAGAATGAATATTATTTTATTATATTTAACAGTATTATATATTCGTCTCTGAACAACCATAAATATTTAACATATATTAACTAGTTTAACTGTGTTCGCACCAACTAAGTACGCTGACAAATACTGGGCCACCATAGTCTTGTAAATTATATTTTGAATATAAACAGACATATTCTTATAAAAATGATTTTGGCAAGTTCAAAGTGTGTTAGAAGAATACTATCGACTACAGAGAATTTCTTGAAAAAATTATTAGTGAAAATCTAGGATAATGTGAAAAGAGTTTGAAAATAATAAAAAAAAGATAATAAATCAAAATAAAGGCGGGTGCCTTTAGAGAGAATCTTATAAGTACGAATATTATAAATAAAGTATATTTTTGAAGTAATGAAAGTGTGTATTGATGATTTAGATCTAATATGTACATAAATCTAATTAATCGAAATAAACGCGATATCAAACAAATGACTGTCATCTCTGAATTAAAAAGTAAACACAATATCAATTCAAATAACCATGAAAGGAAACAAAGGTAAATGCGAATATTTGTTTGCAACAATTACTCCTTAAATCTCCATGTAATAAAATAAGAATAGAAAGAGATATTGTTATTCAATTGTTCAATTCTTATTGAACGCTGAATCGTTTTACACATCAAACCCCAAGACCCCTTTTCATAATTATTCCACTAACAATTAGTGTTATAATCACTTTATTTTTGTTTAATACGCAGAAAATTGCTTAAGAAGAGATGAAAGAATTTGTTAAAACTAGATACCACATTAAACGAATAACACGTGTACTTAACATAAACGTAGTTCAGTTTGCGTAATTATCACTTGTATTTGAAATTGCATAATGCAATTTATATATTTAAAATAATGTAATAAGACTTAGATATTTGTAACATTATATTTACACAATTTTTTATTTTATAAAATTAAAATCTAATGCTCAATATGAGACTAATTATAAGTTGTTTAATTAATAAAAAGGCATATTTAGGGAGCAACGTATTAACAATATGATTTATTTTTTGACTATTAGACAAGAGCTCTAAAACTATATTTGCAAAAGAAATACAATACGTAACAATTTCCATTTAAATAAAATGAAATGACATTATCAACTAATTTAAGACATAACATTCAATTTTGTTTCAGAAACAGTTTAAATAATCATAACTATCATAAAAATTATACGTTAAAAACTTGCCGCTATATCATTAAATTATAAATTATGAAAGTTTCGTAAACTTATAAATATATTGCCCAAATCATAACTAAAAGAAAATATCAGGAGACTTGTGTTTCTATTGGGTAAGGGGAGGCTAATACAAACAATTTTTTATTTGACTTTTATGTATACCTATAATTGTTTTTTAAACTGTAACCATAATTTTAAAAAAACCAACACAGTGGGGTCGTGGCATAGTTGGGTCCAGTATAGATGATATCTGACAGTGATTAAAATCACTATCATAAAAAATGCTTCGATGAAAATCTGTAGATAGTGTTTAATTAAAAAAAAAAATTTGTCAAAAAAGTAGGTCAAGTGAGAGCTGAGAAAATAAATGATAGCTACAAAAAAAAACCACATAGTAAAATAATATTAATATGAATTTCTTTTCACGAGAGGAGACTACAGTAATGGGATCCTTGATATTTATTGAAGTTATTGAATCTAAATGAGATAAAAAACAAATGAGTTAAACATTCTTTTCTAACTCAAAAAGAATTAACAAAAAATTCAGTGCCACAGGCGTGAAAGATCCCAGTGTTACCGTCTCAGAAACCATACGTCGCATTCGTCACTCAATAAAAATGGAAATTTAGCTAGTTCAAATTTTAAAGTTATTTTTCTCGACTTCAAAGAAACAAAACAATTTAAATATGTTTAACTTTTTATACTATGTCAATTAAATTGATATAATATTTATGAAAATCAGTGTAATCCCCTTATAATAAAATAAAATACAAAACCAAGAATTTTAACACAAAAATAGAATATTTTTGAATACGGTAGATA
Organism: Daktulosphaira vitifoliae; assembly: GCF_025091365.1. Classification (NCBI taxonomy): domain Eukaryota; kingdom Metazoa; phylum Arthropoda; class Insecta; order Hemiptera; family Phylloxeridae; genus Daktulosphaira; species Daktulosphaira vitifoliae. The sequence continues at coordinate 6,599,608 of NW_026099576.1, read as the reverse complement.
TTTTCACCATGAAGACAAAATAAAGTCCGACATTTTTTTTTTTTAATATTAAAGTATATTACATAAGCTTTAATTTAAGATATATATAAAAGTGTCAGTATTTCCGGAACACTTTCAAAAATTAAGTTGAAAAAGTTCTACTTTCTATATGCATTTTAAAAATTTGAACCCCCCCTGTATTAAGGGAACTGGTTCGATTTAAAAAAACATATGTCAAATTAAAGAGGTATATAAATATTATTTCTCCTAAAATAATTGTATTGATCCATACATTTTTCAAAAAGTTATAGCGTTATAAAGTTAAAAATATGAAAAAGAATTTTTTTCCAAAAATCGTATTTTTTTTATTAACTTTGATGACTGTTTTCACCATGAACACAAAATAAAGTCCGAAATTTTTTTTTTTTCCATAATGTAGAATATTATATTAGCTTTAATTTAAAAAATATATAGAAATGTCAGACTTTCTGGAACACTTTCAAAAGTTAAGTTGAAAATATTGTCATTTTAAATCCCCCCTGTAGGCAAGTAAAGGGTCAGAATTATAAAAAAATATATACAAAATGATAGGTAAAGCCATAATGAATCTATAAAAATAAAATTATATTTATTTGGTTATTTTTTAAAAAGTTATGGCAGTTTTAAGTAAAAAAAATTGAAAAAATGTCAAAAATTATTGATTTTTAATTTTGTAATTTTTTTGGAGATTTCCCCCATTTACAATGAACGAGGGAAATTTTTTCAATTTTTGAGAGTAATGTCTTCGACTAGATACGATTTGTGATTTTTTGACATATCGTTGAAAAAAATCGGTTCGGTTAGAGCTGAGAAAAAGTGGTAACAGACACAAAAAAAAAAAATAAATAAATAAAAAACACATCATAGTAAAATTAATACCTTCTCANGTAACAGACACAAAAAAAAAAAAAAATAAAAAAAAAACACATCATAGTAAAATTAATACCTTCTCAGCTTCGCATCGAAGCTAAAAGGTATAATAATATTTCTAAGTTAAATTAAATCATTAAAAATTAAACTCTTTGTTGCGTAAAATTTTAGTAATACGTATATTTAATGAAATCTATTAAACATTTTAAATATCTACAAATCCCAAATCATATTTTTTTAAGTATATTAATTAAATTTAAAACAGTATTATAAAATTTTGATATTTACATTGGTCTTGTGGGTAATTTTAACGTTTTTAACTGTTTACTAATGTTTTTAACAGGTTTTTTTTTTTTACAAATCTGTTTCAAGTTCAATATTTGTATGTTTTTGAGTTTAAAATAATTTAATATTTTTCATTATAATACTTCTTATAGAATTAATGTTTTTCAGTTGTTCACAATTTTATTGAGAAAAATAAAACAAAAGTACAAATGTTTATTATTTATTATTATAATTAAAATGTATATAATGTGTATTTATATATTATTATTAATTTAAATAATAACATTCAGACGTGTCAGAAGATTTTTCACGGGTGTATACAAATATAACGATTAAAAAATTGTTCTACTGAATAATACCATAGACAAAAATAATAATAAGAATGGGAGGGCCGAAGCTTTTTCGTTAGCGATACCATAACTTTAAATTATTTATTTTATTTACCAAACAAGTATTAAATGTACACCATATTCTTGACTGTCTATTTTACACAATCAATAATAAATTAACTTTAACGTTATCCACTAATGTAGCATAAAGTAAAAACAAAATCTATTTTTATTTCAACACTACTTGAATTGAAAAAAATAGTACACAATGATTATGTTATCGTGAATCACATAATTAGTCAAAAATAAAAGTTAAATTGAGATTTTTTGGCGTTTTGTTGTATTCAATAAATGAAACCAAAAAAAGTGATTAAAATCACCATCATAAGAAACGCTTCGATGCAAATCTATATATAATGTTTAATTTTAAAAAATTGATGGATTATTCCAAAAGCAAAATTTCTTATTTCCTTATTTATATAAGAAAAATTGTATAAATATAAGGATATTTATATAACATATGCTAATATAATATAATATAAGATAAATTTCATTTAAGTGTGTGAGCCAAAAATTGGCGTAAATACTCTTTTATGAATTCTAGGCCAGTCACTGTAGGAAACATTGGATATGATAGGTCCAATTCAAAGTTAATTTTTTTTTTAGCCAATTACTAAACATATTTAATTACTAAATTACAATTAATAAACTCATATTTTGCATAATCAGATTAAATAAACATTGAAGTTATTTAATTTAAAAAAATATTGAATAGATATAATTTTAAATGAAATTCTATTCTTTAAGATATTGTGAAAATAAGAACAACATAACCTTTTCGCTCATTTTAATATACAGAAAAATGTATGGTTTCTTTTCGAGCTTATAAATATACTATGTCAAATTACATACTGCACTTATCGTTAAACTCAACATATGTAATAAAATTAGATCAATAATATACTTTATAACTTACATTCTTAATAACCTTAAATTTTTAGTTTCTCTGATCTTATATATTATATTGTTTACTGAACTAAACAATTTGTTTCAAAAACTGTATTTCTATATAATCTATTTTCATTAGTTTCCTCAAATTTTTTATGGTAATTTAATTTAATTGATATTATAATTAGGAGCTTACTAAGATAAATAATTATCAAATGGTAAACAATAAATTCAGTAGTTTTTAAATCAACAGATCATATCTTTATAACTACCATTCAGTAACCGTTTGTATTTTAGTTACTATAATTTATTTTAAAGGCCATTTTAATTTCTTAGTTAATTTTTGTATAAAATTATATTTAATTTAATAGATAAAATGTTTATGTTTAAATAATTTTTTAAAAAATTTATCATTTTATCTGTAACTTTATTACGCTTGTATATTAGGCGTCATTAGAATGACTAAACAAAAATTAAGTGTTGTTATATAACAAAGAATTTTACCTCTCAAATAATTTTAACTAAAATAATATTACACAACAAATTGCAAGTTTATAAGAATAAAATTACGGAAACTTAAATAATAACATAATTTTATTTTATCCTTAATATTATAAAAAGTCAATTATTTACAACATACAAAAGTCACATAATAGGCAAGTCATTTTTTCTTTTGTTTCATTTTATTTTTTCTTGCTATCATCTCTTCTACTGTCATATCAACATCCATTTTACCATGTTCACTTGGATCACGTTGCAGAACACCTAGTTTTTTCATCATTGATTCCACATCTGGATTCTTACCGTTAAATGATATTCTTGCCATAGGAAGTAAATCGTAAAATAATTCCCAACTATTAGTCTTGACGACATCTTTTTTTTTAATTTTATGTTCGGATTTAATAACTACTTCAGATTCAACTGTTCCGACGTCAGGGTTCATAAATTTCATTTTCATCAGTGCTTTAGAAAAATTTTTACGAGGCTCACCTTTCGTTGATTTGATTTTTCCCATCTTGAAAATATAAGTAATGAGATACAAAAAATAACACTAATACTTAATACGAAAACTGTTTCTAGCAATATAATGTATGATGTTAAGTTAACAACATAGCACAAAAATATTTACGAGAAAATAAATAAGTGATAAAACAGTTATCATTTTAACTGATAATCTTGTTAGTCAAGTTGGCAACTTACAAAATATATAGTCTTAAATTTATATTGTATTTATTATGCAGAAATTATCATTGTATCAGTTATCATTCAAGGTCTCTGATAATAAAAAAAAACTTTATTATTATATTTATTAAATAATTTAGGTAATATTTGCTTCTTTTATATAGACAAGACATATTAAATTAGTGAGTCATAACTAATATTATTTAATTAAACACTCAAAAAATTGAATAAGAATTTTTAATCAATATTTTTACAACATAATATATTATATTTTGTTCAAATTTAAAACCAGTATTTTAATTATTTTATTTTAAATTAATTGTTTTTACATAATGTGTAAAACCAATTTAGAACGCACTATGTTCTTATAAAATTGTTCAATATTGATGTCATATGAAGTGATTTATTAGTTTATTTTATGTAGGCATCTTAAAATTAATTACCATTATGCCTTTGGAATGGTTGTTTGGACGTCGGATGACCCCTGATGAAATGTTAAGAAAGAATCAACGTGCACTTACAAAAGCTATGCGAGACTTAGATCGTGAAAATGCAAGAATGGAACAACAAGAAAAAAAGATAATAATGGATATTAAAAAAATGGCAAAAGATGGACAAATGGTAAGTGTTGTTATACAAAAATTAATTGATTTTTTTATAAGATCACATCAATATACATAAATTTATAAGTTTCCTGATTACAACTCATTTCTACCTTTTTAAAAATTAAGATTTTATTAACATTCACATTTATTTGTAAGATTATATTAATTTATAAATTTTATGATTGAATATCGTTATAAATATAATAATAAAATTAAAAAGTATCCCAATGAAAATTGCATAGACGTAACTCAAATCATATTTTTGTGAAACTTAATTCAATTTTCTTCTTTCAAAAAATGAAATAGAAATCATTACAAATGTCTAACAACAGATTCTTTGTCTTAACTTTATTTTAAGTACACTAGAAAAATTATATTTTAAGTTTAGGATATTTTTGTAAATATATACAGTTGATGTTTATTTTTGGCTTATAAATATGACAAAAGTTTAATAATCTATTCAAGTATTAAATTAGTAGTTAAAAGATATGAATATTTAATTAAATACTTTAAGTTACTCAAAATATAGCTTTATAAATTTTAGGTTTTGTCAAAATANTAAGTTACTCAAAATATAGCTTTATAAATTTTAGGTTTTGTCAAAATACATTGTATTGAACTTTTGAATCTATATTATTTAAAAATATTGTATTTTTCTAAAGTATGATCATTACTATAATTTAGTTCAATAGTTTGGAATTCAAATCCTAGTGGTTATTTGAAGACATAAAATAAAAGTTGAAAATTTAACAAAAAATGAAATAATGAATTGTTATAATTAAGAATCACTTAAGATAAGGAGGAAAAATCTAAATGCTTTGTGACTCTTTAGTTTGTTAAATAATGAGATAATGTATTCATTTAATTAAATTTAATTAAATAGACACTCAAAGATATACTAATTTAATAATAATTTTCTTCGATTAACATAACTTAAGTTGTATATGTTTTATAAATTTCTTACTATTAATAAACCTACTAAATATTTTTATTAGCATGAATATGTTTTTAGGCTTAGGCTAGTTAAAAATTTCAATATCTGTCCTTTGAATATGTGCTGTTATTTTTTTGTATCGAGTTATAATTAGTATTGTTACTAAAATAGTTTCTCTAACTTCAATTATTTGTGTTAACAAAAGCCAAAGACTTATTCATAATTTAATGTTTTTCAGTGAATTAAAGAAAATGATTTGTTATATTTATTAGAGTTACATCATAGTAAAACATGTAGTTGTGTTTTATTTAATTTTAGTTTGATCAATAGTTTAGTTACTAGGTAACCTATTTATTGTATGTATTAGTATTTGTGTGACCGTACGCAATTTTCATTATTATAGTGAAGAATAGTCATAATTGTCAGCTAGTTGAAATTTTATGATTATGTTATTATTAATTACTATTAGTTATTATATGTGACTATTAGTTTATTAATATAGTCTGAAATATTTAGGGCTAAAAATTATTTTTAATTAATAAGTTAAATTTGTTTATTTTATTCAAAATGAATCAATTTATTCCAAAATCAAAGCGTGTTGTTCCACCATTTAGTTCTCAATCTCGACAACCTAATACTGTAGTAGTTGGACCTCCTCGATCTTATAGGTACCACACCAAAGTTGGAAATACAGCATTTCGTCGGTATTACGACCGAGGTGATTTTTTATTATCTGTAGATAGTGGCCGTATAATGTGGAAAACTTCTTTTGATAATATTGATTATCATCATTATTTACCAATATTTTTTGATGGTTTACGTGAAGTTGCTTATCCATATCGTGCTGTAGCAGAATGTGGGGCATCTGATTTACTAAAAAATGGAACGTCAGATCGCATATTACCTGTTGTACCTCAGTTGATTATTCCAATTAAACTAGCATTAAATACGGGACATCCTGATGTAGTTGTTTCTACTTTAAAAATGATTCAAACATTGGTTACATCAGCTGATATGATTGGAGAAGCTTTAGTACCCTATTATAGACAAATATTGCCACCCCTAAATAAATATAAGAGTATGAACAAAAATACTGGTGATGGCATAGATTATGCGCAATACCAACAGGAAGATATTGGAGATTTAGTTAACAGAACATTAGAAATACTTGAGCAACATGGGGGGGCACATGCTTTTATTAATATAAAATACATGATACCTACTTACGAATCAAGTATTATTAATTAATTAATTAAATATCTTGTATATTCCGTGTTTTAGTGGAGTTGTGTAAATTATTAGTAATATTACATTTATCCAAACTACTCTACTTTCCATTACTTTTTAACCATAAAATCACTTTTTAGATTATCTATATCTATGTAGACAATATATCTTGAATAGATAAATAAATATTTTGAGGATTTAGGAATCAGTAAAAATCATGGCAAGAGACTTAGTTCGAACAAGACGGTATCAAAAAAAGTTTATGGTCATGAAGGCAAACATACAAGCAGTTTCATTGAAAATTCAAACTCTTAAATCGCAAAATGCTATGGGTCAAGCTATGAAAGGTGTAACTAAAGCTATGCAAAACATGAATAGGTAAAAATATTAGTGATAATTTAAAAGTTTTAGATTCTACACTATTGTAATATTCATATTATGGGTATTCATTAACATAATATATTTAAAAAATATTTAGACAACTTAATTTACCCCAAATTCAAAGAATACTTCAAGAATTTGAAAAACAATCTGAAGTAATGGATATGAAAGAAGAAGTTATGAATGATGCAATGGATGACGCTATGGATGATGAAGCAGATGAAGAAGAAACGTAATATGTTACATTTTTCTTATTTACTTAATGTGCTAATTTTTTTTTTATCTTTTCAGTGATCAAATTGTGACTCAAGTACTAGATGAATTAGGCCTTCAACTTACAGATCAGCTGTCTGGGCTTCCAACAGCATCTGGTTCTATTAGTATTGCTACAACAGGGAAAGTACCTGTTGTTGCCCAAGACGGAGGAGGAGCAGCACCAGCTCAACCTCATGATGCGGATGCAGACTTACAAGCTAGATTAGATAATCTAAGGCGCAAATAGAATTTTTCACTATATTATAATTTTCAAGACACTTCTTTAAACATAACATTGTATTAATATTTAAATATATATTTTTTAAAAAATATCAAAGAAAAAAGTACTTGTTTGGTACTTAATTGAATGTTTATATTATTATGTAAGATTAAAATGTGATTTAGAGTTATATATTAATACTAAGCTTTAGCAAGAGAATATTCCACTTTTTTTATAAGGGGTATTTAATTTTAAAGCTTATACCAAATGTTTTATAAAATAATGTTTTAATAATATTGTAGGTATATATAAATTATAAATATGAAATATAATAAGGTACGGTAGCATAAAAATTTATATTTTATTTAGGTTCTTTATAAAAACGTATGTTATTTCAATGTTGAAATATTTTGTTTAATTAAACAATCTTAACTTTAATTATTAATGTACTTCTTGTTTTTAATTTTGACAAAATTAAAGGCACTGCTTATAACAAAAAAAAAACACATAAAAAATGAAAAAATATATTATTTATGCTTATTTATAAAAACATTTAAAAATAAATGAAGGTACAAAAGATACGCTGGTACCTGTTCTTATAATTCTGAGGTACTTAATTGTTTGTAAAAAAACAATAAAAATTGGTAAAAATTTACATTAAAATAAAAATAACATAATATTATAAAATAAAACAAAATTGGTAAATTGTAAATATAATGTTTGTTTGTATCACTGTTTACAATTGACTAAAATGCATACTTGAAATTTGGATTATTCGTATGCCACCCGGTAGCTTTAGGTCCAAATTTGTAGACTAGTCGTTTGCCTTGTACTGGTAACAGGACACCAGTCTTATAATAATATCGCATTGCTCTGCTGAATTTTTCATAGTTCATTCTTTCATTTCGCTTAAACTTTCCCCAAAGTTTTGCTACTTTATCACTCTGAACGAATCTAAACCGACCTTCTTCATAATTTTCCCAACAAATGTATGTAGGGCAATATTGTGCATCTAGAAGTAAGTCTCGTATAAATTCCCATATCCTACTTAATTTTGGTTCAGTTTTGGATCGTTTAGATTTTATTCCTCTTGGACGTCCTACGCGTTTCTTCTCTTTTAATAACACATTGGCTTTACAAAGTTCTTCATCGATATCTATAAGTTAAATAAAATAATTAATATAACTAGACTTAACTATTTTGAATAATGGACATATTTTGTACTATGCAAATCGTTTAAAACAAAGGACACGAATATTATTGCGACTAAATATTAAATATAACATAAAGAGAAGTCTTCCGTTTTGAAAATATACAAGTACAATATTCTCACATTTTTGACAAACTGCAGAGTCCTTAATGCTCTGAGGCTCTCGTTTTTAGAAGAATACTGAAATTAGGGATAAGAGCAAAGGGACCTACAGTGTACAATCTTTGTTGAAGTATAATTTTTTTTTAACTACCAAAGAAAATTTTCTTTTTAATTAGTGTTATTAACCAAAACATGGTCATTAAACAATTTTTTACGCTCTGAGTAACTTACTAAAATTAATTCGTTAGTATAAGTTTTTTTTAAAAACCTACATGTATACGAATAAAATTATAATTACAAAAATAATAATAAATAAACTTTATTTATTTATTAGCAGCAACCAAATGCATAACAGCTTGTTAAAACCGTATGCAACTAATAAACGATATTTACCTAAGATCGAAGGTAATACACAGTTATTATAGTTGTCAATCGATTGATAGTAACCGTTGTGTAAATTTGGATTATAAACAGGAACGCGCTGAGAAGATTCATGATTATGCGTCGAAGTTGTTATAGGGGTATGCCATGACGCAAAATATTGGTGCTGATTATTGTTATTACAATTATTAGTCACTTGATGATTGTAGTAATAAATTTCTTCTTCATGACTATTGCTACCATGAGACACACAATCATCTTTTAAATTCATTAACACCGATGCCAAGTCTCTTTCGTTTTCGCCGTAATTTGAATAACTATCCATATCCCACTATAATTCAAAATTCATTAATATCTAAATAACAATTGCTAATTTTAATATGTTTGCCTAATTAATCTTAATGCTGCGCTCGAGTTATAGAATATTATAGTAGCTTAATGACTCGTATTATTTAATTTAATAAATTATTATTCAATAAAGAAAACTTCAAATTTTTTCTACCCTAACCTTATGTGCCGAAAACTAAATAGTAAATTTTTACCTGCGGGGAAGTGTAATAATCCTCTGTGAGGTATATTTCGTTGGTCTGATATGCACCCTGATCATTCAAATCCCACATCCTTGAGTAAAAAACAAAACATTCAACTTGATAAGTTTTCAAATAAAAGTTGTTATTTTTTATAAATTATGTATTATATATATGTATAAATTATTTATATTATAATATAAACACACACCGTGTTAAATAAGTTAGGAAAATGGGTTTCATTGTTATCATCAGTACCGCCGTTAGGTTTTGCAAGCCGGTGCATACTAATTGCAACCCGAGATCAAGTAAAACAAAATTTCATATACAAATTGCATCCCGATAGCCCTTAAATTATAACCCAGATTTTATCATAACTTTTAAAGGTTTACACTAATTTAATCCATTTATTGAATGTCATGAGGCACACTTTCCGTACCGTGGTTTCCATTATCGTAAAAAATATTAATGTAATACAAGACAATTAGAATTTCATTTTGCAAATAAATGAAAAAATATTCTAAACATAATGTTAGTATCATAAGTTCATAGCGTAAAGTGTACAGTTATTGGCACATTTTTAACAACTTTAATAATAAAAACAGGTGTGTCGGTTATTGAAATAAAATAATTTTTTTTTAATAATTAGGCAGTCTGTTCGCTTTATATTTTTGTCAAAAATGTAATTTTAATTCAACTTTGAGAGTTACTACAATCAATTAAAAAAAAACCAGCACAATGGGGTCACGGCACAAATGTGTGCGCGGCATAATTGGGACAATTATAGATTATATTTGACAATGATTCACATCACCATCACACAAAAAAAAATAAGTTTCGATATGAATCTGTAAGATTTAATAATAATTTGTACATTTATCATTTTACAATTGCGATATTATAAATTTTCACTCAGATATTAAAGGCTTGTTAAATTATTTCTCCACTGTACTGAGCTATTAATCATAAATTAAACCTATAAAGCTTTAATTTAATAAAGGCTTAAAGTTGTCAAAACTGCCGGAACATTTTCAAAATTTGAAAATAAAAAATTGTTTACATGCGTAGGTGGCCTGTTGCAAACTTATTCCGTACTTAAATATGTCATTGGATGTTCGTAAAACGCAAAGAAATCGATTCAAAGTTACAAAGTTATTTTATCAAGATTTTTTCTTTTATTGTGTCTTTATTAATACTCTAATTGAACTGAACTAATGTTAACAATAAATACATAAAATTATCACAAGTTTACCTAGCTGAAAAAATTCCCTTTATTATTTTTATTATTGAAAATATCCTAAAAATAGGAAATTGTTGAATATGGCTGATTTTGGTGCTTTTAAACATCATAAACAGCCTTTCAGTTATACGAGTTTAAAATGTAATGAATCAAAGCGAATTTTTTTTTTGTTTTACTCTAGAGAATAAACTTTCTTTTAAGATATTTTTATGAAAATCCGATTAATATCATAAGTAAAATTGAAGTTTGAATATAGCTATAGGCATGTCAAAAAGTTTTTCTATTATGAAAATTTTTACTTTTTTAAAAAAAATTTAACTAAACCGTGTGCAATGTGATTTAAGTTAAAAATAATGTTCTATGGTTTTTTTTTCTGCGCGTCTTGTGTTTTTATGTAAAAAATTATATAATTTACAAATGTAAAAGTGCAATCTTTCGAATTGCTGGGTTTACTCGACTACAATGACTACAATGAAAACCCTTTTCTAATGCTTTGTTCGTAACAATACACTCATTTCCTTACCTTTTGAACACTTTTACAGAACATATAAATAACGCTTTTAAATTTTTTTAATCGAAGTATATAATTTAAAAACGAAATATTTTAACTAGAGAACCTTAAATTATTTTCAATTTTACCAACAAATACTTTAACATTTTTAATTTTAGATTTATTATATTTATCCTTTCTTATAAGCTACTACTTGTACAAGAGAAAACGAGTGCACCTGTACAAATCGACGGAACAGAAACGAATTCCTATTAGGTACCCGTTACCGACCGAACTATACAGACATAAAATATATAAAAGTATATTTTTGTTTGGCATTCAAAACACTTAATTTTAAGTTATCTATTTATTCGTATGGCGTATTTAATACTGTATGTTGCGAATTTTATTTAGGATTATTTTGAAAAAAATGTTCACGAGTTTAAATAATTCATAACATTTTCTTTATTAGAAATCAAATATGAAATGTTATTGAAATATCACTTTACAAAGCCTTAAAAAAGATCATAGAAGTTTTGTTACATAAAAGATATTTAATTTTTTACACATTGGAACTTATCTGAAAAATTAAAAGTGTTAGAAAATAACCAAAAATAGATTTGAAATAAGCGCAAAGTATTAACATTTTTTTTTTTAATTTCCCATAAAATTTTTTTTTTACCATGTATTAGTGTAATTAATCTTTTTCTTCGCCTTAATCCTAACTACTTGGGGTCAGCCACCCTTAAACTTCCATTTCCCACGATCTCGCACATTACCTACACTCACATCAGCCGTTTTCATATGGCATTTAATAACATCCATCCATTTCTTTTTAATTTTCCACTACTTCTTCTTCGTTCAAAATTCATTTCTATAAATGTTCTCACAGCTTCCGATTCCTCTCTCCTCATAACATGACTAAAACGTTTAAGTCTATTTTCTCACATCTTATTCACGATTGGTGCTACACTCATACTCAATCTTATATGTACGTTCTTTATCTTATCTTCACTAGTCACTCCACTCATCCATCTAAGCATTCTCATCTCTGCTACTCTGATCAACTTTTTTGTCAATCGCCCAACTGTCTAAACCATACATCATAGCTGGTCTCACTACAGGCTTATAGAATTTACCTTTCAGCCTCATTGGAATTATTTTATCGCATAACAAATTAGTGTAGTTAATAATTAAACAAAACAGTTTGTTTTGTATATCTAAAAAAAACATTTTTTGTAAAATTCAATTTGTTTATCGTACTCATCTAAAATATCTATAAGATTCAATAATTTAATTGTTTATAACACGTTTAATAATTCGCTTAAAATAAAATAAAAAATAACAATATAAATTTTACAAAATTATGAGATTTGAATACTCTTCTATTATATATAGCAATTATGTTAATTTATATTTGTTCAACCTTTATAAAAAATATAATTTTTGAAATCTTCATAATATTTTCTATTTAAGGGTATAAATAGTTATATCCGTAAGTTTATTGTAAAAAATTTATAGTGAAAAGTTCAGTTTTTTTTTTTTTGTAAATGACTATTTGACTCATCTTCAGAGGTTAGAGGGAACAAACTAATTTGATCTATCTGAAAATTTTCAGAGCTTATTTTTAAAATCATTAAAATAAATGTATGGGTACCGTAAAAAAAACAAAATTGATTTTCTAGAGCTACCCTAGTGGATACCTTTTTTTGTACATCTAGCTTAACAATGAAAATTAAAATTTATGAAAATTAAGGGAGATTTTTTTTTTAAGATGGACAAAATTTTTTGTTAATGACTTTCTTTTCAAATAGTTTTCATATTTTAGAAAAAAATACTTTTTTAGTTTACTCAACAAAAAATATGGTCTAGTGATAGCCCGTCCTCTCAAATGCCCAACATTAACTCAATCATTCAATGATACAACTAATAAAACTTCTCTTAAGATTTGATATACTTTTGATAAAATATGTACTTTTTAAAGTGAACTATTTGATTTATATCCCACATTGTACCTTAGAAGTTATGTCAGATAAAAAGTGAATAGAAAAGAAATATTATGTTAATATCACTATTATGAAAACTTTTGTGATTTTACACCTACCTAAGTCCTTAGTTTTATAGTTGTGATTTATTATCTATGATTGATAGCCGATAGTCGTTAAGTAAACAATAATATACATACTAAGAGAACCCTGAAAACATAATAATTTGTTTATTAATTTTCACTATTTTCAGAATATTCCTTATAAGCAATATTATATAAATTATTTATAGAATATTTTTTTATTAAAAACAAACATTAAAATTGAATATTATGCTGTTAATTAATTAAAAAATATGTCTAAATATACATAAGAAACTTTCTAGTTAAAAATACTTGTTAAGGAATCTACATCCTTCTATTTATGTTACATATTTCAGAAATCGTCTATCACTGTATATTACATCGTGTCATACAACGTTAATTTTACATTTTTATTATTAATAAAAGAGTAAATTATTAGTAATAAATTATAATTATTAATTTTATTTTGAATTAAAATTTATTCGAAATAATTAAGATAGAAACTTCTCGAAGATAGATAAAAAATATGCATATGAAAAGCATAGAGGAACATAATGCACACGGGGTATTGATGTACATCCCCATAATATTTCGTGAACTAGCAGTATTAGGCTTAAATTATAAGAAACAAAAATTATTGTCTGATTTAGTTTAATATATGAACAAAATTTAGTACCATTATTGTCATTATTCTATTGTTAAATACCAAAAAAGTAAAAATGTAAATGGTTAATATGAATGTTTTTATAAAGTTCCAAGAAAAACCTATTATACTAAAAGTTATATTTTAAAACATTTATAAATGATGTTGTTGTATAATTTACATATATACTTGACTTATAAAATATACTGTGAAACATATTGCAGAACATTTATTTCAAAAAATTCATTTGGTTAATACTGTGCATTTATTTTGAGGAAATCATGCACGCACACTTATTAAACATAGATTGTCATATCTAACAAAACACCACGTTTTATTAGAAAAAAATGTGCACATTATTTGAAAATTATAATAAAATTGAAAATTTAGAGGAATAATTTATAATTGTTCTTCGTCCCGAATTGATCAACTATAGGTAATTTTTAAAACTTCAAATTCTTTAAATTTTTATAACTAAGGGGACTGTAGTGCATTGTTCCCTGAAGTTTCTAGAATACTCTATCTCACCAAACAGATCTACTTAAAAGAGTTTATAATAATCCTATACTTTTTAAGAATTCATATTTCATTTTTCCAAAAAAGTATCTTTTTTGAAACAAATATACTCAAATTAAAAATTTGGACGTTTCATAGATGTTTGCTAGGAAGTTAAAGATTTAATAAATTTAGGTTTGCAGGGTGTACGAATAAATATTATTTTTTGTGGTGTTTTATTTTTATCATTAAAATACAACATTAGTTTTTCTTTGGGTACATGTCTTTACACCTAATTATTCTACAAAATTAAAATAGTCATGTAAGTTTCAATGAGCAAGTTGTTCGATAAAATTTTAATCTATTATTTCAAGTGACTGGAGATAATTACTTATGTCTTATAGGGGGTATCGGACTTTGTTTTTTTTAACACAAATGTTTAACTAACTTATAAAATAGAAAATTATCTAATTAAAAAAAGGACTGGTCGATTATAACTTTTGGACCTGTATTTCAGAAGTTATTAACATTTTTATAACTAGGCGGGAGGTGGAGTGAGGCTAATAAATTTCGGGTGATAAAAATAGCAGCACTCACTCGTCGCCTCTAAAAATCACTTTAAATTATTAATAACTTCTGAAATACTGGTCCAAAGTTGTTATCAACAAGTCATTTTCTTAATTATATAATTTTCTATTTTATAAGCTAGTTAAATAGTCATGGTTCCATTTAAAGTTGACACCTTTATAAGACAAAAAGAATAAACACAAAAAATAATTAATAACAAATAAACAAATAAACAAAGATACGTATATAATTAACAAAAATAAAAATAAAAAATGCTTAAAAAAGTTATTATTTCAAGAAAAATTGAGTGACTAGCATTAAAAGAAACACATTGTATTTTCTTTCATACTTTTATATTATCAAAATAGAAAAATAATTTTTAATGAATTTTGTCCACGTTACTCTGAATTATTTTATATTCATGGTACTGTTGCCAATTAATTTATTTTTAATAGAAAAATAATCGTGTTTAATAAGATTTAGTATTTGTTATTAACCTACATATGTTACACTAATGTTATATTTTAATTATCGATACACATTTAATACACATTAATACTATAAAGGCTGAACCATCAACTTAATTTTATAGTACTAATATATCATAAAGATACTTTTTTTTTTTTGAAATATACACTTAAAAAAATATTCGATATTTCATATACATATGCTAGAAGTTTTTAATGCATACAATATAAGGTAAAATTTAGATAAATAATAATAAAAACATTATATTTGCGAACGAATTTTCGAGACTTTTTGTTAAAACCACACTGCTCGTGTGTGTAAAATTAACGTGAATATTTAAAATATCATAATGATGTAAGGAAATTTTTAGATTATTTCTAACAGTGTAAACAATCTACAAATTCTAGATTATTTCACATCAGGACTACTTTTTATACGATAAATTTTTTGCTCAAATGTTATCAGTCTGGAAAAATAATCTTACTTTAACAAATTAATCATAGAACTCCGTAGGATATGCTGATATTTAGAGAAATTGATACTTTTTAAACCAAGACTGTTTCCGAATTAAACATCGATCCACAACTTCTTTAGGCTTGTTAGGTATTTAAACAATGCCAATTTATTTTTAAAATCGCAACTCGATAATTTTACTTAACCTACGATCAAACACACACATGCACTTAAACGCGGTCGTTCAATATTAAAATAAAATTACCACCGAACATTAGATTTAATAGTTGTTTTTTTTTTCCAATTATAATTAAGTTACAAGTTCACATCCGATTATATTACTATCACTTCTATTGCAATGTTTACACCGATGTTCAGAAGAGGACTGTAACTATCGGCTAGCTATACACGCGCAGTTAATTTAACATCATCGATACATAACTTTAACTGCCCTAGCCTCTAAGAGATTAACTGATCACACTCTAACTCGTTGGCTGTTCCTGGTCTATATCGACGTCCGTTGCCCCTCCAACACTGCATGTTTAATTCGTCCTTGGGTAAACATTGTACATTTTGTGATCTGACCTAATCATCGCGGTGTATATTTATTAACTATCTCTGTTTGTTTTGATTTTTTATTAATTAATTGAAATAAAAACATGATATGATAATTGTTCGTGTGATGATAAGCAGCATTTTTTAAAAATAGAAGCATTGAACAATTTTATATGAGAAAATAATGACTTGAATTAACAGAATTTTAAGTACAAAACGTCCATCTAAGTAATTTTCAGTGTTAAAAACTACATTTAAAAACAATTTTACCTTACATTACTTATAACAACATATGGTCAAAATTAAAAAAAATATAATTGTTTCAAATTTAGAAATTGAAGTTAGACATAGAACAACACTAGTTATAAATTTATGAAAAACATAATTTTAAATATATTCTAATCATCAAAAAATGTTCAATTATATTTAAATATTATTATAAAATTTATTATCTTCACGAAAAAATATTTCAATGAAATTAAATGAACATAATAACTAAAGTATATAAGGACTATAAACTGTTAAATAATTTAAATGATAGCCTTGTATTACAATTTTAAGATAACTAAAAATTAGCTAAATAATTTCGGTAGTACTTTTAATCTTTTAAATTATAAACTGAGGTATTGAACTTATTAAAATTATGTAGCTTAATCAAAGTTTCAGAAATAGTTTAAAAATCTAGGATTTTAAATGTATAAATGTATAAATGTCAACATTCTACAAACAATTATCGTAAGATTACTTCGGTATTAGATTAAACATTAGAATCCAATTCTTTTTCATCTCAGAGGCGTTAAAAAAATACTGATAATAATCCGTTTAATATTTTAAAAAAAATTTTTTTAATTTTCATCACTTATAGTGCTTAAATGTGTAATTGAGTTTTTACAGGTTTTTAGGGTATTTAAAATAAATTTTGAATACTTTAATACATAGATGATTTTTTTTGATAATTTATAATTAAATTACCAGACTAACAAAAGATTATTCAGAAACGCTTAATTATAATGTTAAAAGTGTCATTTTGTCAAATTTCGAAAAAAATAAATATAAGCGAATTTTTTAATTAATTTTACAAGGGTATTCAATACTATGAGTAGATTTACTCTTCATATAAAAATTATTGATGTTCTTATACTTAATATCATATAATTATTATCTATAAAACTATGATTAGCTATAAATAAATTTATAGCACGTTTTAAAAATTGAAGGACAAATACAGTACTGCAGTATTTTTCGGGCATTTGTTTAGTTTTTTTCATAATAAATTACCTAATAATTTAGATTGATACACCAAACCATCAAAAAAAGATAATTATGTATCATAACTATTAAACATTATAAAAACATTAATGATTGAAAAACCTATTTTATAAACGTATGCACAGTAAAAAATTGTTGATTTACATACGTCTACAAGGAACTATTCTTATAATTCCCACCTTTGGTATAGAAGGTTAAGGCTTTTTAGATTTTAGTTGTTCATAAATTATCTTTTGAGAAGTGTATAGAATTAATATTTATGATTTCAAGTAAATTACAATTATTGCATTAAACCCATAAACTCTTTATGTATAAAATTTAAGTTTCTTTTAACTAAAATTTAACAGTCATATATTACACAACCATGTTTAAAAAACGTTAACTATCAAATTTATACAAATTAAATCATAAGTATAAATAGTTTTATAATTTCAATTTTTAAATAAATTCTAAATTCAAAACTAGAAATTAATGCTAATTTTGAGATTACTCCTTTGAGTTCATAATTGAAAAAAAAGTTGTTTTTCTAGTATTTAAAATTTATTATTTTATAGTTAAAATAAAAACACTTTTTTATACTGTAGAAATAATTTAATTATAGGTATGAAGATCAAAAGTTATATGATTAAAATTAGTCAACCATATTTTATTAAAAGAAAAATTACAAAAAAATGTCGAAAAAAAATTAATTTTTAATTTAAATAATTTGTAATACATTGTTTACTATTTATCGCCAATAATATAACCGTTTTTTTTTTCATTCAATTGGAAATCTACTATATAATAGAAATGCTTAAAAACAAAATTCAATTAATTGGACCACCTAAAAATTCATTAACTAACTAAACTGGTACAATTTAATTATCAGTATGTACTTAGTGTTGATAATGGTAATTTTGTCCCAAAAAACGTATCCGCGATTTTTAAGTAATTTTTTTGTGGCTTTTTGAGTTAAATACTTTTGATATTTTTTAATTTTAAATTAATAATTTTAATATAGTTTTCATTTAAGTAAAATATTGGTAACAAGTGATCAATTTTTATTATATGAAAATCTAATATGCATTAATTAAACATTAATTAATCACATTGTGATAAAATAGTATTAATTAATAAAAACAAAGAATGTACAGATATTAAAAATATATAAGTATTATTTATATAGCGTTACAGCGTGTCATATGGAGACAACCGATTTGGAGAATTTATGGAGACACCATTCACTAATAATGATATCTGAAACGACATTTAACTTTAATTTTGATAATAATAAATGCATAAACCATATGTCCTTCGATTAAAAATCATCCACCCTCAACATGTCTTTAGTATTATTGCGCAACTCGTTTTATTGAACATGCACAGTACTTGAACAATACGACGTTCGGTAAAACAGGTGCCCCAAAACTAAGGACGTTCGTAACGCTAGAATGTAATGGCGTGCGGTTTTCAGCTAGGTAACTGGGTAAGTAGAATCACAAAAAAAAAACAATTTTTTTTTGGGTGGGAGGAGATCGCTTCGACGATTTGCATTAAGCGTCGAAAAATATTACACGCGCTGTACAAAACGGAATCTGGTTTTTTAGTGCCGCTTGTTTTAAGGTCACCCGGACTCTGCGGAGTAGCAACAAGAACTATGCAAGGTGCCTGGACATGCCGGCGCCAAAACGCACAATGTAATTATTATTATGTACGACCAATGCAGTTGTGCAACGCTGCATCGCCACATTAAAAAAACGTACACATAACTAGTCATCGCCACGTGCAGTCGGTTTCCGACTAGTTTTTTTTTCTCACGGAACATACTCATACCGGACTAGGTACTTCTATTATCCCACCATGCCTTCCCTTCCTCTAGATTGTCCCCTTCAGGTTTGTCGTTGCAATGTTACAACGTACCGTGAGGCACCGAGTTGGCGTTATTTGAAGGAATAAAAATTGCCAACAAGTTTAAAATCTATAAAAATAAATAAATACCCAAACGTTAAGTTTTTACAGATTCTCTAAACAGATGATCATCTAAAGGTCATTTGAAGAATAAAAAATCAAAAGTAAAAACTGTGCTGCAGTTTGAAATATTTAAGGACAGTATGCAAGGCTGCCGATAATTTAAAATTTATATATAATTTATTACAAGAAAAAAAATGTATTCTAATTTTACATACTATATTTTATATTTTGTATATTTTATTGATTCAGGCAGTTTTTTACTCTTCAGCGATTCCATCATATTTTTGTAAAATTAAGATAAGTAAGAACATTTTTACTGATGCTACCTATGTATTTAAAAAATAAAAGAAATAAACTAATATTAAAGAAAACATATCTAGAGTTTAGACTAGTATAAAAATAAATTGAACATATCATGTAAAAAAATTCATAACTATTTTATAGGCATTTCTAAAATTGAGTTCCTAAAAAAAATGTGTCAACTAGAAATCAGTTTAACCGTAATAAAATGACATATTTAAAAAATATGACACTTAATACAGAAGTTTCTTCAACAATAGGTGGGTGATTTCAAGTTTTATATGAAAATATCTAAATCATTGTATATACAGAGTATAAATGCGTTTTAATTATCAGTGCATAACTATGACAAAATATACTTGCCTCGTTTTTAGAAAATGATTTTATATGAATTTATTTACAAAAAACTGCAGGAATTAAAATATTAGTATTCTATGACATAAATTTTTGCTTTATTTCTTAATTATATTTATACACAACCTATTCTTAGGCTCTAAGCACTAATTGAGACAATATTTTTTTATATTATGTTAATATACTGAAAACGGCCATCCTAAAAAGGGACATGGAGTGTCACACCCCACCAACTTGACAAAATTTAATCACTTTAGTCGATAATATTAAGTATAAGATATGCTGTCAAAAATTAATTATTAAAAAAAAAGTCGCACAATTTAATAAAAGTCATTCAATGGACAAACATTTTTCACCTTCTCATATTTTTAATTTTGGCATGGCCCTTGCGGTATCTTAGCATCAAGCTAAAAAATAAGGTCTTCGAAACTAAATCGTACGCCCCAAGCACAGTAGCTACAGTATCTGATGAATAGTACTGTATGGGCCTGTTGAAATATTTTGACTTTGGTAAATAAATGTTGTCATTTATTGATCTAAAACAGCCCTGATAGATTTTTTAATAGGAGAATATAATGTTCTACACTTCCACTGTCAGATGTACGTTTCATGTTATCCGTACTTCACAGTGGATGTAATCAAGAATCACGCCATTCGTTATGAATGGCGTTTAAGTGTAATGAGAAAATTACTCTGTTGAGTTATTGTATTCGCTTAATATAGGCAATTCATAGTAATTAAGTGTTCTCATGATGAGAATCCGCCGTTTGTAAGTAAATGACGTGTCATTAATCGCGCCCCGCCGCAGTTACCCTTGGGCTCGTCGATCCGGCTTGTGTACTTACATTTTTATTGTGTACTCTATGCAATATGATTCACAGTATTATGTATTATGCATGTACATTGGCGGTTTGTATGCATCAACTTCAATGATCTCTGGACCGCGTACTGCAGAGATGTAGTTCGAGATCACATAAAGCGCACGCGTTGTCAATATGTCAATCAATTTTATTATTATACTTTAGTCGTGAGGGTCACACGCCCACTGGCCGAGTGTACTGTATAATACTTGCACACATATATTTTATTCATACATTATGTACTGGCCATGGGAATTTCATTATTACATGCATATGGTTCTATTATTGTACATAATTGCTGTCTTCGTAAAGTGTACTAGGATATATCTACTTTTTAAGTTCTTGTAATAAACTATGTTGTAAGGAATTGTCAAGAAAGAAAATTTACGGGGAAAACAGTAGCAATGGAAGAGTTGTGTCCGGTGCATCATCCACCGTTGAAGTCATCGCCAGTTTCAAAGAAACTTCAACAGTGGCGATGACTAGTGAGACTACTAAGTGTTGCGCATTGACAAACACTGAATAGTAGACGTAGGAGCCAATCTGAAAATATTTACTTATTTGGTATTGTTAACGAGCATCATAAATTAACAATTACCGAATCGCATCACGATCAAATTTGAATTTTCGGTGGCGAATTTTTTTAATGAATTAAATAAGAATTTTCTGCTTAATTTCATTAAACCGAAATAAAATAATGTGTTACGCGCGGACATATTTACATATGTATATATTTTTCCAATTTACATTCTGTTTATTTTAAAAATAAATTATACTGATTTTTATTGAAAATTTACTACTATTCAAATATTAGGTATGATATAAATTTA
Organism: Daktulosphaira vitifoliae; assembly: GCF_025091365.1. Taxonomy (NCBI): domain Eukaryota; kingdom Metazoa; phylum Arthropoda; class Insecta; order Hemiptera; family Phylloxeridae; genus Daktulosphaira; species Daktulosphaira vitifoliae. Next base: position 6,577,592 of record NW_026099576.1, on the reverse strand, counting down.
AATAGTTATACTAAGAATTAGAAAAGTCAGTAAAAAAAATATACGCGTATTTATTAAAATAAAAAACAAATATTTAATACATTAGCAAGTTTTTATGAATATACGGTAACACCGAAAGACATGTAAGTTAAATACTTGCACAACATTATACATACCCAATTTGAAAATTGGTTGTCACGAGTTTCAACTATAGTGTTCCAATAAAAAGATATCGACGAAATTGGTTTAGCTAATGTTTTTGTTTATCATGAATAATTAAAAGACATTTGAATAATTATGTTGTACACACATATCAATTGAGAATATTCTGATATAATTTGTTTTCTTGTACTATAGAATAATTATTATGTAATGAAATTACAGTAAGAACTTAAGCATAAATAATCTAAACATAATACACTTCTTTTTAAATTCATAAATTATTAAATAAAATTTATTAGAATTATTTGCTTGTTATGTAGATTCATTTGTAAACCACTTTGTTATGGATTGAATCAAATTTATAAAAATACAGAGTGATTGTTTAACTATGACTTTACAATATCATTAAAAATGTAGAGCATAATATATTTTTTTCTTTTTAGAAGTTAATAGTATCTTACGTTCTACTATATCCAAAAAAAATATTTTTTCTATTCCCTCTTAAAATTTTATTTATTTTTACGTTTTTATTTTTTTAATCATATATTTTATTAAACGAACTTTAATTTTAAAATAATTTAGAATAATGTAACCATTCCGTTACTAGGCTAAATATTACAAAATCTGTTAATTTCACAAAAAATTTTATGATTTTTGGCTTGAATGTCAAATAATTACTAGAAATCAATATTTCGTATAATTTTTCTTTTTTAATCTTAATGTACATTATATTAACTTCAATTTAATGTAGGAAGTAAAAAGTTAGGATTTTTGAAACATTATACAAAATTGAAAATAAAAACATTTTTAGGCTTCCACAGAATTTTGGTTAATGGTTGGATTTTCAAAAAAATTATGTCTTCGGCTAAGCAAATGTTTTTTGATCTTTTGACGTATCGTTGTGCAAAATCGGTTGTGTGGGTGTGGAGTACTGACGTACAAGACACAAAAAAAAACAGCAAAGTAAATCAATAGGTTTTCAGCTACGCATCAAAAATAAAATAAATTATAGTTATGTTTGAAAATTTATGGCTCATTACTTATGTAACCAAAGAAATAAAAACTGGCCAATTTTATTTTAAATTGAAACTTTAGCTAACTATTTTCAAGTATAAAGTATATATAAGCTAGAATGTTTTAATTTCGATTATTTGTTTCAGCAAACAAATGTAATTATACAATATGATTTTAGTTTGAATAGTTCACAAACAACAAATAAATAATAATATCTACACCGGGCAAAAGTCATTGATGCAGCTTCGTCCATTTATAAAGGTAATATTGATAGATAATTGACGAGTTATGTTGTTTCATCATCATTATTTTGGCGATAAGGTATGATCCGTTCAAAAATTTTAACACGCGCACGTCATTTTTCTATGCCATAGGTACTTCAATGTCAAGGTCACAGATGTGCATAATATTAAATCGAGTTCTTGGTTTCTCACTTTCACATGTGCTGGCCAAGATAAAATAAAATAATAATAATAAATCCAATTTATAAACAGAAGTTTCGTACAGTTAACCGTGCTCGTGTCGGTGATTTATATTAAATGCATTATTATAATAATTATTATTAAAAACAAAACATAAGACACGCCATGCGATTATTGTACTTAATGCAAATTTAACTGCGGTAATGACTAATAAACGTAATAGTTTTTTGAACATTTAGTAACATAATATCAGTTGAAATCATTAAAAAAAAATAAATAAATGAAATGATTTTAATAACCTTCAAATTCTAAATTGAATTAACTTTTTGCTATGAAAGAGGTCGACATTTTATTACTTTACATATTTTCTTGGGGTACTCGCAGAAAAACGGGAGTTCGAAATCTCAACGACTGATGAGCGTCTAATTAAATGATAAAGAATATTTTTACATATTTGTGAATATTTTACATAAAAAAATATATCGATTAATTTATTAAATATTCAATGTAATTTGTTGTTATGTTATAATTTATAACACAAGATTTTTTTGAGAAAAAAAGGTTCCCATTTAAAAAATATAAATTTAAAATTATATAATCTTGATGAGATGAAAAAAAACTATTTAACTACGTGTTACTGTAGAGTTTTTCTAACTAAATACGTGTTCTCTTTACCAAAATGTAAAATTCTCAATAGTTTCTAAGAAGATGAGCATCTAAACAATTTTGGATCACCCCTGTATACCAAGATAGAACAATTTTTTACATTGAAAAATAATAGCAGAAATTCATAATTCAAGTAGAAATATATTTTGAAGGTAATATATTATAATGAGAGAATATTTTTAACATATTCCACTGATTTTTAAAAGAACATTATTTGGAATCCTTGTTTTAAATATCAGAAATTGTTTTATAAAGGAAAAATGAATCAGTATATAACTTATCAAACTAATAATAACAAAATAATGGGTTTAAATATAAATATTGAGGGGTCTAAATTTACTTTTCCCCACTCTAAATATATGAATCAATACATATATATATATATATATATATATTGTTTAGTAATAATACTAGTTATCCCGAAAAAATTCAATTCTTAATATGAATTAATTCTTAAACTGGACTAAATGCCTTAATTGTGCTTGTGACTTTATCAGGATTAAATTTAGAGGACCAGAAAAGGCAAGCATACCGGAAACCATAAACTCTAAAGGTCCATTTTGAATTTTATTGGTCTGCTAATATAAATTTTAAGTAGAAAATATTTTTGACAAAAGCAATATTTTCTTAAAATGAGGACTAATATAATTTTTTATCCGGCACAGGCAGAAAGAACAGCAAAAACATAATATTTTTAAACCCTATAAAATAATATTTGATAATCATCTGAATTTAACTATAAGTGTATGGTTAGTGTGGATTTATTTTTGCAGTACACACACTTTATCATTGGTAAACTACGTAAGGTTTTTAAATTATTAAAAAAGATTATAACATTTCTTTAGAAAGAGATGGCATTACACTTAAGAACCCTTTGATAATGTGTATCCCTATCTCTACAATTATGTTAATTAAATTAACGTTTGCAAATATTATCTTTCTCGACTTATTGAAGGTTTATAAGAAAGAAAGTCATTAGCATCGTTCTCTTTTTAATAAGTACATTAAAAAATATCGCCACCCCTCAATTTTTGCTAAAATTATACCAATGCTTAAAATTAATAAACAAAAAAATTGTTTAGTGAATTTACTTTACAATACATAAGAATAAATAACACGACGTATTTTATGTACGATCATTTTAATATTACGACTATTTTTGTATAATTTTTCAATAAAATTATATTTAATTTATCCAATTTTTAAAACATCTTAACTCGTATTTGTTACCAATTGAGTTACTATTAATTATTCTAAATAATATTACCTAACTGGTACTTAAAAAATATATTTACAATGTTGTATGATTTGCGGTTGATACTTAGCCGTAGGCGATTCAAGTGCAGTTCAAATACGCAGTGCGCGCACATGTAGTGAAACTGCACCTAATTACGTATGTTGCAATATCTAAGTAGTGAGTACATAGATACTAAGCCATCTATTAGTTTATTCCCACTCTCTTTTATTATTCCCCACTCTCTAACTGAACATCTAATATGAATCACGATGCAAATTTATCTGATTATCAAAACGTACCAAAAATAATTATATTTTTAACACCGCTCTAAAGAATTTGTTGTGCTATTTATTATTAATTAATATTATCTAAGTTATTAAATAATTATCAAATCAATGGTAAAATCTTGTTAAATAACAAAAATTATAACTATAATTATTGAATAGCTTAATAAAATAATTAATTTGATAATAATTATCAAGTTATTAATTTAAGTGATTACTTAGCATCGAATTATTCAGTATTTAATAATACACTAGCTATTAAAAATATAATATTTACGATAAACGTCGCTTACGTTAGAGGTTATTATCTACTTTAAAGATATCTGTAAAATTCTGTGTTAAAAAAAAATGTACCAAAATTATTATGACTAACACAAATTTCAATGAATAATGTGAATAATACTGCAGCGTAGGAGTGTTTTTATTATGAATTGTGGACATTATTTGTATGTTATACTTATCAACGAACCTACGCTATAATGCTTCATAGATCTTTTTAAGAACCAAGTGATTTTTAAATATCTTATTTTTATTATGATATATATATATATATATATATTTAATTTGAAGAAAGTTATTTAAAAATATTTATAATATAATATGATTAATATAATTTTAAAAATATGATTTTCTTAGAAAACTGTGCCAATAAAAATATATAAAAAACTTCGTTAAAAGTAACATTTTACTCCTAATTTTGGTATTGGAGAACTTCATAAAAAAAAATTATTGATAAAAATAACATTTTAAGTAAATTGTTCGTTACAAACTGTTGAGGTTTTTTCAAAGATATTTAACTATCTTAATAATTAATTAGTAATTATTACTAATATCATTTAATTATTATATACAAGGTGATTCTTTTAGGAGCTCTCAAAGAATATGAAAGAATAATGTGAAATACCGAGGGAAATTTAAATGATATGTTAAATAGTGAAATAGAATTGCCGCTTGTATAAAGAATACCACAAAGATGTCGATAAAAGTAGGAATGGAATACCAGATAATAAAGAAACGTGTTGATGGGATGAAGAAGTCCAGAGAATTATAACAAGTAGCAAAAGGCAATTTAAAGTATGACAGAAGAACAAAAGGATAGATGATTAGACAGAGTACAATAGTTAGTATAAAGTAGCAAAAGTTGCAGTCAGTAACCCTGTGTAGAGCTATGATAAGTTATACCATAAGACAATAAAAAAAATTATAGATTGAAAAAAGTTAGAAAAAAACGATCCAAAGATTTTTAAAATGTATAGTATTTAAAAATGATCACCAAAAGTTGTTAACAAATGTTGAACATGTAAAAGAGATGAAGAGTATTTTGAAAAATTACTAAATGAGGAGTAACTGAGAGATGTTTTAGAAAATATTTCGTGATACGAAGGTCTAATCGATTTAATTAGTGAGGAGGTATTATGGGTGGTTGTGAGATCTACAAAAAAAAAAGTATTAGGACCTGATGAAGTGCCAGTGGAAGTGTTGAAAATTTTAGGGGATTAAAGTAAAAGGCCGTTGGAAGGTCTTTTTAGTAAAATCTTAATAGAATGGAAGATGATAAAAGAGTGGAAGAAATTTTTGTGGTACCCACATTTAAAGGCAAAAGAGACATACAAGAATGTAGAAATAAAATAGAGAATAAGAAGTGAGACATCCGTAACTAAAAATCAGTTTTGTTTTTTATCTGGATAGTTAACAATGGAGCCATTATTTTGTATAAGATAATTAATAGAAAAATATAAATAAAAGAAGAATGAACTTTGTATAGTATTCATAGATTTGAAGAAGACATATGAAAGAGTGCTGAGAGAGATTTTAAAGCGGACGTTATTGAGAATAGTCACTTATACGAGAGTACAAAGTGTGTGAAGAAATAGAGGATTCAAGGTAAAAGTAGGTGTGCACCAAATACAAGAAAAAGTAACGTGGTGCATGTTATTTGCTGATGATATAGTGTTAATAAGAAATAACGAGGAGGAAGTTAACCAAAGGCTTGAGATGTGAAGATTAACCATTGAATGATTATTAGAAGTTAAACGGAATACATAGAGTATACGTTTGACGAAAGAGAACATAAGATAAAACAAAGAGAGTAATGACAATAATCGAGGACATGTTAGGCGAGGTCGAAAATTTTTACTATTTTGGATCATTTGTACAAAAGAACAATGGTATTGATGAAAATATGAGACATAGAATTAAGTGAAGAAGAGCGTCTGGTGTTTTGTATGGTAATATGCTCCTGTATTACTAGTGGCGTCAACCGTGAATATGGTAAGAGAAAATAGTCTATTTTCTTTCATCCTTAGATGGTTTGGTCATTTTATTAGAAGAGAGAAATCGAAAACTATAATAACGTTTATGGAAATGAACGTTGAAAGAAGATGACAAAGAGGAAGATCAAAAAAGAGATGAAAAAGAAGTAAAAATTGATATACAATTTATACTGTATTTTTAAGTTAGTACTGATATAATTTAAAAAATATATGTACAGGAGTTTTTAACTTAGGAAAATAAAAAATAATAATTTCACAGTTCCATTTTTGTACTTATAATAAGGGTAGGAGATTATGTCAAGTGGAGGTTAATATACCAGTGGACGACTCCAATTAGTTGGGAAAATGCGAGAGAAGAAAATTCAAGGTAATTTTTAAATACAAATAACTAGATTTCTCTTGTAAAAATAATGCTAAGAAAATTATTTTTGGTATTTTTAAGGTTAAAAAGTAATATATTACTTGATTTATCAGAAGTGTTTTGCTATTTTAATTTAAACTTTATACCTTATAAGAGTGTAAGAATCATTTTTTTTTAAATGGCAACATATAATTTTAACTTGTTCAGAAAATAGTCTAATTAAAAAAATTACAACTTTTGGACCAATAATTCGGAAGTTTTTACCAATTTGAAATATAGACTGAAGGTAAAGTGTGGGTATAACAATATTTATCATTACATATTTCTCAGATGTATTCATGCTTGGGTATAAAAATGTTAATAACTGTCAAAGTACTGGTCAAACAGTAGTTATCGACCAGTTATTTTCTTAATTAGATCGTTTTTATTTTATAAACTAGTTAAATATACATAATATTGCCATATAAATAAATAAATTTGACATCCTCTTAAAAATAATCTATTTTAGGGATTTTAAACATTAAATTATCAATATTGAAATATAATTAACCTATACCTATTTTTAAGTAAATTAAACATTTAAAGGATTTGACTTATTAATACCTAAAAGAAAGAATATACACAAATATATAATTAGAAATAGGTAGTCCACAGTCTTATTCTTTTTATACAAACTCATATAGTTAATTAAAGCATCAAAATTTTGGTATTGGAACAAAATAACCAATATAATACAAAATAATTATTTTATGATAGTAAAATAATAATATACACTTAATAAATACTAACAAAAAAGTGTAAATAAATGATATTCATTTTTTTATATATAAAAAAAAAATAAATACTAATTATTTGTGTTAAAAAATATAACATCATCAGCAGCTACTGATGCAGTCGTTCTAGTATTTCCAGAGTCGTCTTTAAGTTCTCCATACATAAGACGTCCACTCACATAAACACGCTGTCCTTTTTGCAAGTAATTATAAACAGAATCTCGCAAACCAGGCTTAAAAACAACTACACGATGCCATTCAGTTTTTTGAGTATTTTCTAAAAATTAATTTAACTTTATTAAGTTATACCCGAATATGTTTTAGTATAATGATAATTACCATTATTTTGAATATAATTTTGATGAGTAGCTAGGGAAAACACAACAACAGGATGATCTTCAGATCCCCGTTTTTGAGGCTCAGCACCAACTCTTCCCAGTAGTGTTACACTATTTAATGCTTTGAAATAAAAATAAAATAATTTTTTCAACATTTTAATGTTACAATATATTAAATGACATTACAAATATATATAATTAAATAATAATGATAAAAAAAATAAATATATGCATAAAAAGATAAAATTAGTATAAAAATGATAGGTGTCTAACAATAAAAATGTATATTAGATACTTGTAATAAATAACATGTAACATTTCACAGTCCTGTTATATCTTCATATCTAAGTAATATTAGCTGAGGTAAAAACTCATTCATTCACTTATATCTTAAGTATTGGGGAAAAAAAATTATATAAAAAAGTTTACTTTTTTCTATTTTGAGAGGCATTGGTGATTCTTGAGTATAATTATTCTTTGTGTGTAACTTTGGAATTTGCATTTTCTTGCAAACATTCAAAATGCTCTAGAAAAATTACAAAAAAAATCATTTTAATTAAGTTCAACTTCTTAGATAATCATTAATTTTGGAAATTTAATTTTTATAGTAAAAAATTAAATTTCCATTTCAGTGTTATAACCCTGGATTAAAATTATTTAAAAATAAATACATGCTAAAATCATTTTTTCATAAATTTATATTTTACTGACAATAGAAAAAAGTTGTATACATAAATAGTTAAAATAAATTTACATAGTGATTCATATTATGAACCACTTAAATAATCGAATAATTTAAGTAATATTGATAATTTTTTTTATTGGTTTCTATTACTTACTTATTTTTCTCAATTTATCAATCACAAATTATATTTATATTCATCACTTATATCTTAGAAAGTTATAAATATCAGTTTTACATCTTTCTATTTTCTGAAGTTAACATGCACTACATAAGAAGCCAAAAATGTTAGGGAGTCGAAGATGATTCTTGGCTAAGCCAATGATAGTCAAGAAGGGTATTAAGGTTAGCTTACATCAGAGACCATACTACCAATGAAAATATCATAAGAAAAATCTTGTAGGCACTCTGGAGATCAAGCCCATTCCCATTTGAAAAATAAAGTTGACACCTCTATAAGATATAATGAATGAATATAAATAATACTTTATGATTAAGAAAAATATGTAACTAAAAGAAGCCAAGAAAAAACATTATCAATAATACTTAATTTTTCAATTAATTAAATGGTTTATAATATGAGAATCACCCTGTATGTATGCATTCATATAATGAATGGAAGTATCAAACAAATTAATTATTTTCAATTTTAATAGTTAATCAAACTACTTTAAAGTATTACCTTATTATAAGTGTAGTTTTTAACTTTATTATACTATTTATTGTTTTCATCACTTTATGTTTGTAATTTTTGATTAACTAAGTTTATTATAATAACAATAAATCAATGTAATCCTGTAACCTCATGGATATACAATATAGAAGCAACATAATTTTAATTGTCTATGTAGTTTTTAGTGGTTTGCACACAATCATATGTGGTTGACTCATTAGCAATGCTATTCTGATATAAAAATATTAGTTTACCTATTTTTTTTCTCATAATGTGAAAAAAATATGGATGCAAAAATTTTGATTGTAACTAATCAAATGAAATTTTGTATAGTGTTTTTATTTATTACAAACTTCAATATACTACTCTAGTCATTTTAATATTAACTTTTATAATATATTACATAATATTTTGTAGATACACAAAGTGTTATTAATACTGACTTATTATGAAAATTATACCTTAGACTTCAACATTTTGGCGAATGATTTTCAAAATATTTAATTTCAGTTTAATATTATATATGAATGCAAAGAACTGAAAAATAAATGATTCAGAATGAGAAATCAAAATAATAATTGATTTATAATTAAGTGTTTTTTTTATATCAATTTGACATAGAAAATCAACATACGAACATCAAATACAAATATATTAAAAAAAGCCAGTAAATTACCTTTTTTTATTTTATAAATACTTGTAATCTACTGACAAAAAAACTAATAACCATTATACATTATTAAATGTTGATTATAAAGATAGTGAAGGCGGCAAAAATCAAAATTATTACTGTAGTAGTTGCATGGTACGTTATCAATATTAATCAGATATTTTAACTGATAGTTTTATTATAGGTTATAAAACTATTTGACATACAAATTAAAAAAAAGTGTAGTACGGTTCAAAAATATGTTTTAATTACATATTAAAACACAGAATTTTATGTTTGTTAAAAGAGATATTTATGATTCACTGTAAAATATAGAGGTCACTCATATTAAGTGAAATACATTTTTATTGAATTAGGGGAATATATTTGATAGTCCATATTGATGAATAAAATCTTTTTTATTAATATATAGAAAAAAATTAATTGAAATCTTACATTAATTTTATAAAATTATTTTATACATAATTCCAAGTATTTGTAATAAGTCATTATATTTATTATTATATGCGAATATCATTTCAATTAAACGCAAACGCAACCATTCGTTTTAAGATATCTGACAGCTGTTAAATTGATTGAGCATGAGGCGGTACAATCAGAAACTAGTAATTTTACACCATAAGAAGTAGTTTTGATATTTCGCCAAAAAGAACCGGTTGTCCCTATTGTCCGTTGTCGGTTAAATTTAATTTCTCATTTTTATAAATATAAGATTTTCAGAATGCATTCTAAGTGTGCTTAGGTAATTATACTCTACTTTTTACCATCACGTTATCATTTATTTGTTACTATTTATTGAAATTTCATTTTTTGGCCTTGAATTAAATTAAGTATTGCCTCTGAGTATTTGTTGCGTTCATTTCATTATTTAGCCATTGTAATATATATAACCTTAGTATTTTAAATTTATAGAATTAATAATCCTTATTAAGAATATTTCAATAGTGAAAATAATTTAGATTTGTAAATCATTTTATTTGACTGGAACTTAGGATAAATATAGTTGCCTATTTATTTATTCATAAACAAAATATTTCCCATGTGAAGAACCTATTTTTCCATGCTAATTTGTGTACAATTTTCATTATTACTATAATTAATTTTTTAATTCTAGTAATTTTTTTCTTGTGCATTTTATTTCAATTGTCTTTTTAACTTATTATTGCATATTTGTATTCATAAGCATAATTTTTACTCATCTAAATACAATAAATATAATGAAAGTGTTCTTCACAATATTTTTAAAAAATATAAATATTAAGTTTTTAAAATAATGACTTTTTTAGTCATAAGTAAATTATTAAAAAAAAAAAACTATATTGAATATGATATAATATTCTTCAAAAATTATTTTTATTTAGTCAAATTAATTCTTAACCAAATATTGTATTAATTTTTTTTCAGTGAATATCTTGGGATTGAGTTCATTTTAATTATAAATATTACCATGGGAATTATTGAAGAATTAGTAAGTAAATAATTATTTTGATTTGAAATACAAATTAACCTATCAAATTTGTATTTTGTAATAAGTATAAATGTACTTTATTTCTAATTATAAAAGTATAATTGTTTGTTTTAAAATTGTTGTAGTAACAATACAATTAAGATTTTTCCAAATTCTTTTAAAAAAAATTCACAATTCTTACAACTGAAGAAGTGGTATTTGTTATTTTTGGCACAGTAAATCAAAATTTCATACTTTTATTCTAGTTAGCTAGATTTTATATTTTATTTATATTAGAAAAATTAAATATTTCAATATAATTTTATTTAAGATTTTGCCGCCATTTTAAAGAATTTAATATTTTAATTTTCTTCCATGATAATATTGATAAATTTTTACCCTCATAACCTAACCTTGAACAATTTAAATGTAACTTAAAAACTTGACCATGTTTTCAAAGTAATGCTTTTAAAAGTTTTAATTACCTTATGCAATATTTAAAAAAATGAGCTCTTTTTCTATCAAAAACTTTATTTCTACTACATTTTCTGTAAGTACTTATGTTACTTTGTTTTTACTTTATATTAATTGAATTTTATTAGTTTGTTTTTAACATTTATACAATTAATTTTTTTATCAAGTAATTACATTTATTTAATACATTTATAATATTTGAATTATAAATTATTTCAATGCAAATTAATGTGTGTACTAATCTCTTTTTTCTGATATCACAAAATAATACAATTATTAAGTAACCTTGGAAGATTTTGGTGAAAGTATTCCTTTTAGGAAATTGGTTATGTTCTTCTGAAAAAAATAACTATAATTTAACGACTATGGATAAAGTTTAATTTACAAAATTGTATTTCTATATAAAATTTATATTAAGCAATGGATAATTCTAAATAAATTTATTTTGATTGTTAATGATATTTTATTTTTATTAGAGTGTATCTTCTGTGTTAGTTGGACTAGGAATAGTTGTCACAACAGGTTTTGCTATCTCAGCCCTTGTAGCAAATTATCAAAAGAAAAATGAAAAGAAACGAACATTAGTAGATGCTAATACTAAAATTCCTTTACCCTTAATTCAAAAACATATAATTAGTCATGATACACGTAGATTCAGATTTGAGCTACCATCAAAAAAACATGTTCTTGGTAAGTAAAAAATATAATGTAACTATGATTATGGAATTTAAGTTAGATGTTTAATTTATATTCTAAAATATTCATATTAAGGTTATTTAGAGTTATTAGATTGTAAATTATTTTTAAGTTTGATGATTTTTTTTCTTCAAAGGTTTACCAGTTGGACAACATATTCATTTATCAGCAAGAATTAATGAGGAATTAGTAGCACGAGCTTATACACCTGTCAGTAGTGACAGTGATGATGGTTATATGGATTTAGTTATTAAAGTAAAATAAAGTCTTAATTATAATGCTTCGAAATAAACAATACATTTTTTAGGTATACTTTAAAGATCAAAACCCTAAATTTCCCGAAGGTGGAAAATTAACACAGTATTTAGAAAAAATGGAAATAGGTGACACAATTGATGTTCGTGGTCCATCTGGTCGTCTTATATATCATGGTCGTGGTGACTTTGAAATTAAAGCTGTAAAACGGAGTGATCCTTCTCATAATCTATTTGCAAAAAAACTTGCCATGATTGCAGGTAGGAAAATAAATTATCAAATTTTTAATTTCAATATAGCAAAAAACTAATTATAACTTATTTGTTAAATTTTAGGTGGTACTGGAATTACACCCATGTTACAACTGATTAGACAAATAACTAGAGATCCAAAAGATGAAACTCAAGTATCTCTTCTTTTTGCCAATCAGACAGAAGAGGATATTTTGCTAAGAGAGGAATTAGAGGAAGCTGCTAATAATTTTCCAAACCAAGTTAAAGTGTGGTATACTGTAGACCGGCCTTCAGAAGGTAATATATATTAAAAAGTATTTTTGAAAATATCTAATAAAAAACAGCTTAACACTACTTCCTTATACATTTGTTTACCAAAATTGGCTACTTAATTCAAAATTTTTACCTTGTAAAATTGAGTTTACAGTTTTTAGTGTATTTAGCTACCATAGATTTGTCAACTTTTTAGTAGTCTACTTCTTTTTCTTGTTTATTATAGTTGCAATTGCCTGTTTGTCCAATTTATGACTTGTCATATGAACTCAGTATTTCATAGACACCTGATATTTTTTGAAATTCGTTTTTCAGTCTTCAAAGTAAAGTTACTAGGGCTATGGAAAATTTAAAGACACTTTTTATTTTGAATTTATTAGTGATTCTTGAAATACAGTTTGTAATTTATTGTATGTATGGCAATATTAGAGTTCCTATCTTATTGTCTTTCATTTTCATCTTTATAGTTATTACACTTTTTCTTTTTATAACTTTTGTTAATACTTCGTTTGTTTTTTATACTTCAAGAAATTTAATATATATTAACAATCTGAAACTCGTGAAAACAAATATATCCAGTATTATTAAAGATAGTTCTTAGCTTTTAATGACTCCATTAGTTAACTTATAGCATAAATTAGATTAATAATATTTTTTCAACAGTATTAACTATATTATTTATACTGATGACTAGTTCAATTATCGTATTATTTTTTAATAGGTTGTCTATTAAATAATTTTTTCATTTCTTATAAGATTATACGAAATGATTATGATAAAATAAGATAATTATGGAGTATTATTTTATTGTAATTTTTTTTTAGGTTGGAAATATAGTGTTGGTTTTGTTTCGTCTGATATGATATCAGAACATTTATATCCTCCATCACATGACACACTAGTATTGATGTGTGGACCTCCACCTATGATCAATTTTGCATGCAACCCTAATCTTGATAAACTTGGTTATGAACCAAAACAACGGTTTGCTTACTAAACTTATTGTTTTTCTTTACACTCAACTGTTTAAACAGTAAAATGTTTATAATACAAAATGTTAAGTCTTTATAAATATTGCATTTTAAAAAGCTTTCATAAACATATAGTGATAAATTAAAATTATTTCTTAATGTTACTAATATATATACATTGTATTTTTCCTCTAAAAAGTAATGTTATTATTTTAGTTAAGTTCAGATAATTGTAATCTGATGTTATGTTTGTATGACTTAAATTTTAGGAACCATATCTTTAACTTTTTATTCTTTCTTGCCATTTTCTATTTGAACAAATTATGTAAATTTAATTCAATAAAAAAAGTGTATCTTGTCAAAAATAAAATTTTAAATATGTTATGTAATATAATTTATTTAGAACTCTTATGTTATTCACCCTATTTTAAATAAAATATTGGACATAAATTTAGTTGGAAGTACTGTGTCTACATGTGTTTAATCTTGACCTTTACCCTGTGTTCAAACAAGCTATATTATTCTTTGTAATTAACTTAATCAAAATTACTCTGTGTATAAGAAAGTTGAATACATACTTTTTTTCATAAACTAATTATCTATTTGGTCTAAAAAGTTAATAGCTGATTTTATAACCTTGGTTTGCAATATCTTCAGTAGAGCAATATAAGATTTTTGGAGAAAATGTAAGAATTGGACGGAATATAAGCTGATAAAAAAACAATTAGATTAATAATATAGGCTTTCATAGGTTAATAGAAGTAATCTTATATTTTTGATATAATGAATCTTTGGTTCATGTAATCTCAAGTCCCAATGAAATACATTTTTAAGAACTAGAGGTTATATTAATTAATGTACTAAGTATATTATTAGTAATTAGTACAACTAACTACATTATTTAATTTTATTAACTAAAAAATGAAGCATAAGGACTCCCTTTTATTCAATTATTATTAGCAAAATATTTTCTTCCATGGTATTACAACAAATTAATATTAAAATAGTATATCTTATTTGTTTTATTAATTTTTATAAAAAAATTCTTATAATTAATATTATGCATAATTATAAGTATTAATTCAATTACATTTATTTTTAATTAATAACATATAGATGTTAATAAAAAAAAAATGATTAGTGAGTTTTACCTTCAAAAAACAAAATAATTTATAAACAAAACTGGAAAATAAATTTTAATCAATTTGATACATGGCCATAAAAAAATTATCTTAAAATAACTCAAATACACAGATAAGAATACTTATAAAAATGAACATTAAAAAAAAAACATTTTAACATTTCATGTGAAAAAATACATACTAGTCAACAACATGATAACACTGAATACTTGGACAAATAATTTTAATCATAGAATAAATATAACTTGTATACATTTAATTAGTTTCATATTAAAAAAAAATTAAATAATAACATTAACTTTTTTGATATATAAACAATGTTTTAATTAAAAACTTACATTAAAAGTTAAAATTTACATGATAACATGAGATAAATAATATTGAGGAAATTTAAAAATAAGAAACTTTAGGGGCAGACAAAAATCCTGGTCTTGTCGATGGAGGAATCCTAGAATTTATTTTCAAAGTAGAGGTTGTAGTTACTTTAGAACTTTTTGTTGCTGAACTTGATGAAGAACCATTACTTTTCTTTTTTGGGCTAAAAGGTATAATAAAAATAAAAATTTCACTCAATATTTATATAAATGACATATGAAAGGATAATAATAGAAGATGCTACTGACTCGACTTTAAATAAAATTTCACTGAAATAATGATGTTCTAATAATATTAATATTATTTAAATTTTATTAGAAAATCTAAGATTTCGGTTTATAAGCTTAAAAATTACTTTTTGAATACTCTTAAAGTAAATTTAATTTACTCTAAGAGTATTTAGTATTTCATAATACAATGAATAAATGTGAAAGGAAGGTTTAAAAGTTAATGAGCGCTAAGCTAGTTTTTGTATTTTTTTTCTTAATTCACACTATTTTTATAGTAAACAGAATTGTGACTGGTGTAATGAAAAAAGGATATGGGTATTATATCATTAAAGTCAAAATTATCTATATGGTAAAGATACAATTTTTTTCGTTTAGAAGAGTAGGTAAAATTTGATAAATGTATATGTCCATCAGGACGAAACCCTAATTACGCCACTGTGATTTTTAGTCAACTGCAAATGTTCATTCTGTTGAAGAATTAATCACCTTAAGAAAATAAGAAAATTATACTTGTAGATAGATAAAAATATTTTTGGACGGAGAAAAATAAATTTAGCATCTCCAAAAATTTGTATTCTTATTGCACTTTAGCTTGTAGTAGACTACTCATTAAAAAATAACTTCACATTCATCAAAAACTATTTATAACCCGTTACAAAAAGTACTGCATAAATATAAGGAGTTTTTCGTTAAATAAAAATAATTTTCGATTGATAATCCAATAAAATTACGAATAACTGTTACTTTATGAACATCGTAAGTTTTTGACGAATTTATTAAATTCAAAAACTAGGTCTAAGAATTAGGCTATGTCGGATAAAAACTATTTTTTAATTATTATATATTTACTGAGATTAGTATAATTTTATTTCACAAATCATGTAATAGGTAAATTGCATTATAAGAATGAAAAATTGAGATAGATTGTAATAGCAGCCGTTTATTTTAACTATAAT
Source organism: Daktulosphaira vitifoliae (assembly GCF_025091365.1). NCBI lineage: Eukaryota > Metazoa > Arthropoda > Insecta > Hemiptera > Phylloxeridae > Daktulosphaira > Daktulosphaira vitifoliae. The sequence continues at coordinate 6,561,006 of NW_026099576.1, read as the reverse complement.
CATTATCAATAAAATATTACTGCGTTACATTCATAATCCTTTGAATATAAGACCATCGATATAATCAAATTTTAAAACTTTGTAAGGACTCTATATTATCTTCTACCAGTACATTTAAGTGTGGTTAATTGAAAGAAATGCTGTCAAAGTTTGACAATATAATCAAATATTTTTTAATCAATAACTAATTAGCCAATATGATCAATTTTAAACAGCGAAAAATATTTTAAAGAAAACTTTTCGTTTTTCAATTGATTTAAAGGGAAAATTGTTAGTTAACCTCATAGTACAATATCTTAGCCTTATTTGTAATTATACAACTTTTCATAATCATAGTGATGGAATATGAATTGAATTTTTATTTTTATAAGGTTTTTTTTGCGCATCAATATTAAAACATCTGAATAAAAATATTGTTTTCGACATGAGCATGTTAACCGTCAACTGACATTCAAAGTTCAATAGTTCATTTTGTAAGTACAAATTAACAGTAGATTAATTATAATGATTAATATAATATGAAAAGTTATCTGAATTGTTATACTATAAATTTGACTGAAAATACTTAATTTATGATTGATAATAATAAAATTCAATAAAAATACCTACGGTTAAATTTTCTTTTTTTCAATTGCCAAAGACTTTATTATTTACACAATACATTAATATTAATAAATATCGGTTACAACCAATTATATATTAAACATATAATATTATATAGAATTAATAGAAAGTAACTCGTATGGAGTTACGCTTCCAGTGAGGTAGCTCCTAGGCGCAATAAAAAAAAAATCTTAAATGTAAAATAATGTGATTAGAAAAATGTTTAATAAATATTTATAGATATAGATTTATTATATTGGAAAATAAATTAGTTTCGAAATTAAAATGTACAATAAATTAAACTACTTATGTATCAAAGGTATATACGAGTAACTACATTATTGATTATTAATTGAAGGTACTGGTGCAATAACCAGATACTGCCACTTTTAAAAACTATCCAAAAAGCGTAAAAAAAAATGTTTTCATGTTAAAAATCAGAAAAAATTAAATTATTATTTACACTCTATAGCGAATTGCATTAGTTAACAACGAAATTGACCTATGCATCTGATAATTTTATATGTAAAAATTATTTGCCATTAACGAAAATTAAGTCGAAAATTCTAAAAGTATACTGGTTTTTGAATAATTAACGAGTTATGTGTCCCTTAAAAAAAATTTCAATTATATTAAGAATAACAATGGTGATGACAAACTGCGTGTTAGATTCACTGATTTAAATTTTTTTTTTGTTACATAAAATTAAAGAACATTTAAAATTTTTCTACAACTTTTGTCTTAAAATTTTTTTTACTATTTACTATTAATGAAATTTCTACATAAAATATACCAATTATAAAATTAATTTATCACCAATTAAAAATTTTTTTTTTTTTAAATTGTTTCAAAATTTCAAAATTAATAGTTTTAACATTTTTTTACAAAATGTTTCATTGGTCGATAACTATATTAAAATAAATACTTATTGAGTTACAAGTATAATACATAGAGTAAGTATGTAGCACCTGTAGGTGTAATATGCATTATAAATATAAACCAATACGAGATTTACCGACCCGCGCTACATAATTAAAAATAAATAATACAAAATTTGATTTTAAGTCTAAAAATGTTTAACTTAATTTTTTTTAAATTACACCAAAATGTTAATTAAATCAAAAGTTATAGAGGTTAGATTTGTTCTATTCAATATATTAGCGTGCAATATCTATTATAAAAAATTATGACAAATTTTTTATTTGTGTATTTTGCGTAGAAAATTCATTAATAATAAACAGTAAAAATAAACAAAAAATGTATAACAATAAATTAATAAAAAAATTTTATGATGAAAGTTATAGATAATTTAATATTTTTTAATATTATGTAATAAAATAATTTTTAAATCAGTGAAACACATTCACTGATATTCGTAATATAATGGAATTTTTTTATTCTGGGAAGGACACATAAAAGACACTAATTTTGCAAAGACTAGTACTTTTGTAGCATTAGTCTTAATTTACTAATTTTAATACTTTTAGTACTTTAAAACTTTTTGTATTTTTTACTTAATTTTCGTAGACGGCAAAAGATTATTATCAGATGTCATAGGTCAATTTCGTTATTAACTAATATAATTCGCCATAAAGTATAACTAATAAAAACTCATCTTTTTTTTTTTTTGATTTTTAACATAAAAAAATATGGTTTATTGTTGTACAAGAATGCATAAATTATGTTTAACAAAAATATAGCGAATAGTTAATTGTATCAAAAGTTATAAATTTGTCAGTTATATCTATTCCAAAATACTTTTTTCAATACTTACGATAAAAATTTTAAAATATATCTACATCAAAATGGTATATTTTTTAATAATACTTTAAAACTTTCAACTGTTACACGGTTCATTATCTTTTACTTTTTAACAAAATGTATGGATTATAATATAAAACTCCTTAAAACTATAAAATCTGTATTTTTCAATGTAAATTTAAAAAAAAATGATATAATTTTCATTGATATACAGAGTGAATAATTAAAGTAAAACATTGATTTTCCCAGAAACTAGTGAATATTTTTAATTTTTGTTAAGGAAATGTTTGATTCAAACAACTATAATAATATATAGTTAAGTAATTTTTTTTTCATTTTTCAAGCAATAAAAAACCAAAACTTTAATTCTCTTAAATAAGAACCCCTATTTATGCACAGTAGGGACGTGGCATAGTTGGATCTAGTAAAGATTTAATCTGACAGCGATTAAAATTAAAAAACGCTTCGTTGCAAATCTGTAATGTTTAATTTTAAATAATTGGTGGATTATTCCAAAAGCAACATGATCACATATATCCTTATTTATATCCTGATTACAAGTTTTATGATTTATAAGTGTAATATATGAATAAATAATTATTATAGCAATTAAATATAGTATAAAATTAATATTTAATAATTTAGTATTGTACATTTTTACGGAAAATTTATACAAAATTATAAGGTAGTTATTACTTTTATGGCAAACGTATATAAAAGTTGAAAGTCTTGATGCAATACTATATTTTGTTATTTATAAATAAATATACTGGTCTACAAGGAATTTTCATCCGAGACCAAAATATATTTTCCTAAACCCATTATTGCGCCGATTTCAAATTTGCGAATAGAGTTTGGCATATGGCCTAAATAATAACAAAATCCTTCTAATTATTGTAACAAAAATTTATGTTTGATTATTAGGTTACGTATGAATAATCAATAAATATATTTTAATTAAGAATAAGTTCTACTTTCTATATGAATTTTTAAGTTTTAATCCACTCCTGTATAACGGGAAAATGGTCCGATCTAAAAAAAAAAGTATGTCGAATAAAAAAGTATACCTCTTTCATTTAAATAGTATTTATCAAAAAAAATTTTATGATCCATATATTTTTCAAAAAGTTATAACATTTTAAAGTTAAAAATGTAAAATATAAAATCGAGAATTTTAACACAAAAATAGCATACGGTAGCCATTTTCACCGTGAAGACAAAATTAAGTCCGAAATTTTTTTTTTTTTTCTAAATAAAGTATATTACATAAGCTTTAATTTAAGATATATATACTAGTATCAGAAATTCCGGAACACTTTCAAAAGTTAAGTTAAAAAATTTAATTTTTTGTGAAAAAGTTGTCATTTTAAATCCCCTTCTATGGGCAGATAAACGGTCAGATTTATAAAAAACATTTACAAAATGATAGGTAAATATCTCATGTATCTATAAAAAAAAATTGTATTGATCTATACATTTTTCAAAAAGTTATAGCGCATGCTGAAAGAGCGCATGCTGCTGTTATTATGCTAATAACCTCACCTTCACCCTATATTTTCAAATATTTATAACTTTCGAAATAATGTGTCAAATATTGTTATTGACCAGTCATTTTCTTAATTAAATAATTTTATATTTTATAAGCTAGCTAAATATATATGTTGTCATTTAAAAATGATTAAGTTGACGCCCTTATTGACGCATAAGGGATGAATTAAAAAATACTCATCAATTAATAAATCAAAAAATATATAAAATTTTAAAAATACCAAAAAAATATAGATAACCATTATTTTAAAGGAAATAGTGGTTAATATTGAAAAAATTGTCTTGTATATACAAAATGTTATATAAAAATATTTTAGGGCAAGTTTTATATAATTTAATATTATTCTTTAATTTTATATCAAAAATTATTATTATTAGTGTTTTGTTTGGTGAAAAATAAGGAAACTTTTTATTACTCCCTCAAAGAGAAAAAATTGTATCTTCACCATGTAATCAGTTATACTAACGGGATCTATACCCTTAGTTGTGTAAAATAATTTATAAAGACTTATTTTTAAGCTCCAGTTTAAGTTAACAAAAACAAGTTTGTACTTGTCACAAACATAGTTTTGTTATATCATCATTATCATCATTTCTTTAGTTTTTATTACAACTATTTTGGAACAGGATTTTTACACCATGATGAACATCATTATGGCTCAGAGAACCAGTAAGTGGGGGCAGGGTGTGTATCACTGTTAGTTTCCTTATGCTGAATATAAGCTCTAAGGCAGTAACTTAATAATCCACTGCACCACATCACGTAATATAAAAGTTCTTTAAATACTCTTGCTACGGTTTTTATAATTTATAAATATTAATTTAATAAATAATAATAATTTCTATGAATATATATGTGAAAACTATTAGCCAGCTTATTTTATATTCATTATTTACTTTACATTTTTTAAAACTGTATATTTGTTAATGCATAAAAAATTGTTTAAATACTTACAATTTGGCCTTTCCTTTTTTAAATTTTTTAAAACTACCACCACTTTTAGAAGAATAAAAAGGCTTTCTTTTCCTTCCTTCACGTTGATTTGTTACACCTGTATTCATATCATCAAAATATGGACAATCAACACTTGTTTTAAGCCAATTATCTTCACCTTCGATATCATCAACAAGTTCATTTTCTTCACAAGTTAACACTAAAAGACAATTTTATAATTTATCAATCAATTTATTTTATTTTCAATAGTGTTATGTTAGTAAGTTAATTGGAGATTATTAAAAATTTAATACAACTTTTTTAATTTGCAATTCAAAATGATAAAATTAAAATTATTTATAAATTATAACTTAATTATTGAACAAAACACATAAAACTCACTCTTCATTAGTAGTAAACAATAATATTAAATAAGTGAAATAATTAGATATTTATTTACTACTGTAATCAAATTAAAAGGTGAATTTTTAATTTAAACTTCTCAGGTCTTTTAAATTTGTAAAATTTTTTCTGTAAGTTTTAGTACAGTTAGTGACATTTGTATCAAATTTCATGTTAAAATATTCATTCATATTAGAGATACACTTCGTTTTGTGAGGTGCTAAAAGTGAATTTTGCGATTTTTATTATGTTTAAACAAAGAAATTACATTAAATTTTGTATGCTGAATGTTTGGCTGCAAAAATATTGAAGATGTTACAGAAAGACTTTAAGGATCAGATTCTCTCTTCAAAAAATGTTTACAAGAGGTACAACGAGTTCAAGGTCAGTGGCAAGAATGTTGTATAAAATTGGGCATAACATAGCCTAATGAACATCACATCATGCTAGTCAAAAAAAAGATGCTTGGAAATCATAGATTGACTATTAGAGACATTGCTAATAGTGTGGGCATATCATTTGGATTGGTGCAAGCCATTTTAAGTAATGAATTAAGCTTGAGAAGAGTCAAATCTCAAATGGTTCCAAAAACACTCAAGTTTTTCGAAAAAAACTGTCTTACTATCATTTGAGGAACAATGCTTTTTTAACTATCAAGAATTAATAAAATGTATCATAACTGGTGATGAGACTTAAATCTATGCTTATAACCACAAAACAACTTATCAATCAAGCAAATGTTGTGCCATAAGCGAGCTGAAACCGAAAAAAACACGTCAAAGTCTTTTAAAATCAAGATCATATAAGTTTTTTCAATTATCGTAGTGTGGAGCATTTTAAATTCCTTTCACCAGCCAAACTGTTGACAATGAATATTATTTAAGTGTTATATGTCGTTTGCGTGAAACTATTCACAAATATTGGCCGAAGTTATGGCAAAGCAATTCTTAGTTATGCATCATCCTAAATAACACTAGTTATTCATTAATATTTCACCAAAAATTTAATAAATAACATTCCCTAACCTGCTTATTCACTTGATTTAGCTCCTTGTGACTTCTGGTTAATCAGCAAATTCAAGAAATCACTCAGGGGAGACTGTTAAAAAGTTTATCTTTCAATTTGATCTCAGTAGTATTTTAATATTAAAACCATTAGGATATTTTTCATAAATTTAATTCACAATTTTATAATTTTTATTTTTCTAGGAACAACTATTTTAAAAATATCAAAAGTTATTCTCATTTTTATACAAAGGCAGAATGTAGAATATGACCGTGAAAAGACTAGTAATAAAAAAAAAAAAAAACAGGTCTTAATAACTTCCAAAATATAGGTCCAAAAGTTGTCTTAAAAATTAAGAAAATGACCAGCTGATTATATAATAGCTAATTATTAGCTATTTTGTATTTTATGAATTAATTATACATATATTGGCCGACCCCAAGTAGTTGAGATTAAGGGGAGGAAGAAGAAGAATTATGTATGTATGTTGTCATTAAAAAAAATTAAGTTGACACCCTTTTTAAATTATAAAAGATAATTCTAAAAATTCATTATTAGCTAATAAACTGAAAAAAACCCAGCACAGAGGGGTTCCGGCACAGGTGACGAGGCATAGTTGGATCAAGTATTATGATATCTGACAGTGATTAAAATCACTATCAAAATAAAAGCTTCGATGCAAATCTTTAGATAGTGTTTATTTTAAAAAAATTGGTGTATTATTCCAAAAGCTACATGATCTGCTAGTTGCTTATTAATATCTTGATTAAGATAAAGTATGTAGAATGAAAAAGGGATTATTAAAAAATATTATTTCTCATAAAAAAATTGTGTTGATCCATACACTTTTCAATAAGTTATAGCATTATAAAGTTAAAAATTAAAAAAATAAAATCAAGAATTTTCACACGTAAATAGCATTCGGTAGCCATTTTCACCGTGAAGACAAAATAAAGTTCGTAATTTTTTTTTTTTCTAAATAAAGTATATTACATAAGCTTTAATTTAAGATATATATACAAGTATCAGAAATTCCGGAACACTTTAAAAATGTAAGTTGAAAAAGTTCTACTTTCTCTATGCATTTTTATGTTTTGAACCTCCCCTGTATTAAGGGAAATGGTCCGATTTAAAAAACAAATAAGTCGAATTAAAGAAGTATATAAATATTATTTCTCATAAAAAAATTGTATTGATCCATATGTTTTTCAAAGATTTATAGCGTTATAAAGTTAAAAATGTGAAAAAGAATTTTTTTACAAAAATCGTATTTTTTTTATTAACTTTGATGACTGTTTTCATCATGAAAACAAAATAAAGTCCGAAATTTTTTTTTTTTATATTAAAGTATATTACATAAGCTTTAATTTAAGATATATATAAAAGTGTCAGTATTTCTTGAACACTTTCAAAAGTTAAGTTGAAAAAGTTAATTTTTTGTGAAAAAGTTGTCATTTTGATTCCCCCTCTGTGGGCTGGTAAAGAGTTAAATTTATGAAAATAATATACCATATGATAGGTAAATATCTCATGTATCTATAAAAAAAAATTATATTGATATGTTCGTTTTTAAAAAAGTTATGGCAGTTTTAAGAAAAAAAATTTCAAAAATTAGCGATTTTTAAATTTGTAATTTTTTTGAAGGTTTGCCCCATTTACGGGGAATGAGGGAAATTTTTCAATTTTTGAGGGTAATGTCTTCGACTAGATACGATTTGTGATCTTTTGACGTATCGTTGAAAGAAATCCGTTCAGTGAGAGCTGAGAAAAAGTGGTAACAGACACAAAAAAAAACACAGATCATAGTAAATCCAANAGGGGAAAAAAAAAAAAAAAAAAAAAAAAAAAAAACACAGTAAAACCAATACCTTTTCAGCTTCGCATCGAAGCTAAAATACATGTAATTAAATACAATTTTTTAAAAAAAGATTGTATTTATTTTGCAAGTAATGGAGTAATTTATGAATAGTAGTTTATGATAGGTTATATAATCATAACTCTTACAGAATAATCTAATTAACTAGTATTATGGAATTCAGACAAAGAACTATTGATAATGATAAAAATATTATTTACCAAATTTATTAGCTGCTGCTTCTTGTGTTATTTCTAATAGTTGTCGGCCATATTTTTCAAAGTTTGCTTTGGTTACACCAACAATTTTTAACATTTGTTCTTCAGTTTCTGGTAAAATTCGTGACATTTCTAAAATGGCCTTTAAAGAAATACATAAATAGCATGTTATATAGAGAATATTTAACACATGTAAAATCTTGTAGTGTTCCAATAATTTTCAACAAAATTTTAAAACAATAAGGAAGAACAAGAAGGAGAAATTAAAAAAATTATTTTTAAAAATTATATTCTTTAATTATGAGTATTATTGTATAAGCTTAAATCTATATCTTACTTCTATGTTCATAACAGAATTAGTATTTATGTTCAGAGAAGCTGCAATTCCACGACATACATCCATAAGATTTTCATAACATCTTTCTTCAATTTCTTTAATAGCAGGATTAGTAGGAGTATTATTTATTTTTAAAGCAGTTTCTAGATTTAGTATTTTCTTTGCAGAGCATGCCAACTTTAGCTGAAATAAATATAGATAAATAATGAGTAATTGAATAACAAAAGATTCAACTTTACTTTCACATTTCCTCTTAATAGTTTTTCTGCTTCTGGACCAACTCTAACAAAAGCATTAATAATATCTGTTTTAGAAGCAACCATTTCTTCTCTTAAGTACCCTTCTAGTACTAATTTATGCATTAAACGTTCAACATCATACCTTACCCAATTTTTTCCACGGCCATGTAACTTTAATTTTTCATGGCCTATAAATCATTATAAATTATTTTAATAAAGAAGCTTATTTCAATAATAATGATAAAATAAACTATAGTAAGCTGATATACAGAAATAAGCATATATTGTTATATTTAAGAATTAATGTTTTTACACTTATTTTATTCCCTTAAATAAAAAAAAAATTTAAAGCCGTGTAAGTGGTTGAAATAACTTGCTATAATATATATAAATATGAAATAATAATATATATATATAATATATAATAAATAATAAAAATAATATATATAAATATGAATTTATACCCACTCTAACAACTTATCTGTTCTAAGTATTTAATACTTATCAAAATAAATTAAAAAAATTTTTAAGAAAAACTTTAGATATGAAATTTGAGTACAGAATCTAAAAGAATTTAGAAATAAAAAAGTATTATTATTCAGAAAGTAGGAAAAAGAGTTCTTATAGTTTATAATAATTAGACTAAATTTTTGAACACCTCATCTATTTTATTATTGAAAATAAGATAAAATAAAGTATTAATAATGTAGTTTGTCAGTAAACAGTATTTAAAATAAAAATTAATTACAAATATATTAAAATCAAAATTTTCAAATCACCGATTAAAACATTTTATCTTATCCTGTATATGTATATGAAGAAAAAAATTTAGTAAAACTAATAAAAAAACATTTGTTTTAAGGTAGTTGATATTTTATTCATTAAATATATCATAAAATATTTTTTTACCGTTAGATTTTATTTTTTGAAGATTACTTCCTCGAAATATATCAATAATATGAAGAATTGTGTAATTATTTTGCCAACTATTCGTACTAGGACTACAAATTTCTTTGACAGTTTTAATTATTTCAATACTATCATTGGTTACATCAATAACATTGAGATCTGCCTAATTAATATAAAATTATTTAAAAAATACTTGAGTTAAATTTTATCAATAAATAATTAAGTAATACAGTAGTGAACAATAACTTCTTTAATTGTACCATGGGAAAAATTATAATTTAATAAAGATTAATTAACACCTATAAAAGATTAAAACAACTTTCTCTCATTTAACCTCCTCTCATCACACTATTGAAATAATACATATTAAAATAAAAATTAAAAAGAACAACTATCAGGTTAGTATTTTTTTCTTCTAAATTAATCTGATCAAATCCAAAAGTAATTGACAATAATTTACTTTTTTAGAAATATAATAAAAGACATGAATCCATTAAAAATCTTACCCAGAAGAATTACAAACATCATTTTTGGTATCAGTTTCATTAAAATAAAAAATAGTATTATAAATAAATTAAAAATTAAAAGTATTCACTTTTACAGATTTAAACTAAGAAATATTTTGAAATATTAATACAAATTAAATCTTTTAATTTAACATCTCAATTAAAAAGTTTTTAAGAAAAAGTATACAAATCAAGACTTTTCAAATTTTGTTAATATTTATCCTTTTTATTTGTAACATTTATTTATTTATAATAGTATAATCATATGATGATTTATTGATAGTTTATTCATATAATAGTTTAAGTATTTTTACTGTATTTAAAGAGAGATAAAATACATCTTTTTTTTTTTTGTAAATATTATAGAAAAAATTAATTAATATAAATATAGAAGGCTACTCACCATTGAACATTTTGCTAATAAATATTAAAATGTATTTTAATTTAAAAACCATTAATACATTCTTAAAATTTATAATGTTGTAATAAATATTATAAATTACAAATATGCTTACTTTAGTTTGACAATTATCACAAGCCGTTTCATGATTGGCTGTGCACAAATCACTATTAAAATGTTCTCCAAAATAATTGAGCTGTAAACTTCTCCTACAATCAGTTTTATTCTCACAGTAGGCTACTATTCGAAAAAGATTTTGTACATGGATTTTTTTTGATTCACGTGTTCCATTTTCATCAACTGAACATACAACCATAATTGAAACAAAATAAACATATTAATAAATTTTAATATTTTTACTTTCAATTAATTTTCGAATTCGATGCATATCACTAAAATTATAAAATAAAAAACAATGAGATATCTTTCCATCACGTCCAGCTCTTCCAGACTCTTGATAATAACCTTCAATAGACTTTGGCAAAGAATAATGAAAAACATAACGAACATCAGGTTTATCAATACCCATTCCAAAAGCAATTGTAGCACAAACTACCTAAATAATTTAAATAATTTTTCAACTAACTAATGTAATTAATCTTGAATAACTATTTAATATCTAATTAATTTTAACCATTATTATATTTTTTGGTTGTAATAACAAGTATATATTGATACCAAAATGACTTGTTTACAAGTATTTATTTAAATATTACATACTAGATATATACTAGACTAATATAATTATAGTTTCAAAGTATGGAAGTATTTTAAAAAAATTGTACGATTAGAAATAAAAATAATTTATTATACTATCCACAAAAATATTCTTTGATCTATATCTATAAATTTTACTGTAGACAATCACTTTTATTATTTTTTAAATTTATTGTTTGATAATATTGTTACTCTATCCTTTATCTGTTCATTGTTCTATTTTACACCTTAAATAGACAGCTTTTGAAATGTCTTAGCCAAGATTAAGTAAAAAAATCTTTAGAATATTCTTACTTTAAAAATTAAAAAAATCAATATACTATCAATTATACTATAGTAATTTAATATACTATTTACATTAACTTTATTGGTGATCCATTTTAATTGCACATCATTACGATTATCATCGGTTAAGCCGGCATGATAGCTTATAGCCTTGATTCCTTCATTACACATAAAATCAGCTGTATAATCACAGTCTTTTCTACTGAAACAGTAAATTATGCCAGATTGATTTGCATAATTCTCTTTAATGAGTTTAGCTATGTCAACTAATGCAGATTTTCCTTTTTTTGGAAGCACCTTGTATAATAGATTAGGTCTATTAAAACTTGATAAAAATCTAAAATTATTTAAAATTATTATTAAATATTTTTTAAAGGGTCATCTTTTAAAATAATCATTACAGTTTTGTTCCATTAATTTGTAATTGATGTAAAATATCTTCACGCACTCTAGGTGTAGCAGTTGCAGTAAGGGCCATAATAGGAACTGAAGGGTAGTTCATACGGAACTCACCTAACCGCTTATAATCAGGGCTGAAAAAACAACCAAATTTCTATAAATGACTCATATAGTTTAAGAGAAGCACATTGAACTTTAATACACAGATACCCAAAATTTGTTTTATTACCTCAATATAAATAAGATTTTTAATTTCCTCTTACACAAAAATTATATTTCTTAGTTTAAAAAAATTTAATAAAATGCTAACCGAAAATCATGTCCCCAATGAGAAACACAATGTGCTTCATCAATAATTAGACGGGCAATTTGACCACGGGCATTTAAATTATCAAGAACTTGCATCATTTTATGACTGCTTGCTAATTTTTCTGGCGTCAAATACAACATTTTGAATCCTTAAAAAGAAATTCTTTTAAAAGTATACATTAATCATTATATAATGATCTAAGATATATTTAATTTACATTTAAAACACAATAATGAGTGAATATAATTACAAAAATTCAAAATACAGTTTCTTAATACACAATTTTAACTTTAAAATAGTCCAGTAAGTATTCGTTAAAGAAAATAAAGCGAAATGAAATAAGATTTAGTTTCAACAATTTTATGTTATACACACTACATAAAATTTATTTATAAAAATCATTGAAAATTTTCCATCAACTCATTTACCTTTCATCATGTTTCATGCAATGTATTCAAGTTTAATAAAATAAAATACCTATATAGTAAATTTAAAAAATAATATCTCTAAATTAAATTATCAGACAAACAAATTTTTCTTCAATGATTTTATTTTATAAAACATAATTAAAGAAAAAAATCAAATTTAATCTAACATTTTATTACAAAAAGGGTGGGTAGGTGGTTAAACCCTAAAATATATTACGATGCTTGAGTTTTTAGTCATGATGACACTAGACACTATTTACCTGGTTCTGTCATACATAGTTTAGTTAAAATTTGATTTTCTTCATCAGCCTTTACATTGCCTAATAAATGAGCTGCTGGGATCTAATGAAAGAGTAAAATACATGTAAGATAAAGAAATATTATTTTCAACTGTAAATAAGAATAAATATGTTATTTACATCCAATGATTTCAATTTTTCTGTTTGATCAATGATTAACGATTTTAATGGTGATATAACAATAGTGACTCCTTTAGAAATGACTGCAGGTAATTGATAGCATAAAGACTTACCACCCCCAGTAGGCATTAACACAAAACAATCATGACCTAGTAAAGCAGCATTTATAGCTTCCAACTGATTTGGACGAAAATCACGCAAACCAAATGTTGATCTGAACACCTAAAAAAAACATTTTAATTGGACCAACAGTTTTATAATTCTGAGAGTAAGCTAAACAATATATTTATAATTTATTTATTAATAGCTGTAAATTTACCAAAAAATGATTTTCTTGTGGAAATTTATGGGAGTTAAAGTTAGTTAAAAAGGTAAAAGTCAATTTGTTGGTAATAATATTTTTACTTAAAATAAATATTAAAATTATGAATAAAATTTATTTATTCACTTTCTTTATTATTAGTAATAATAATAGATGGTAGCATAATTTTACTCAATCAATCTCTTTTTAGGTAAAAGAGGTCATATAACTTAGATTTGAGTAACAGGCAACAATGATACCTTTTCAATAAATTAAAAAAAACATAGGTATAAAATTAAATAATTGACATGGAAATAGCATATATAGAAAATTTTCAATTATTGTTTTCAAAAACTAAACAGTAAATACCGTAAATAATTCTCTAGAATGTGGGTAATTAGTTTTACTGAACTCTCCAACAGACACTGGTATTGAGGAAGTCTTCATTGAATTATTTTCTTTGGCAACGTTTTGATTTGGTAATTTATTAAAATTTGAAGTACCTAATGGCAAATATTCTTCTCTTGAATATTGTTCATATTTTTTAGGACTTGTCAGTGAAAGTGATTCAAAGTTGTTGTCATTTACAATAGAGTTAATTTGATTAACATTTAACCTTTCTCGAGACAATATAGTACTTGTTTGAAAATCAGAATGATTATTAAACCATTTTTTGTTAGCACTACCAAAACTTGTTGATAGATAACAATTGGAGTTAGGAGTATTTGTTTCAGTGTTAATAGTACTATTTGACAGACAATTTGTATTTATATTTGTAAGATTTGTTAAGTTACAATCATTTAAATTGTTAGAATAATGATTTTTTTGCTTCAAATTATTAGTTGATCCAAAAAATAGATTTGATGATCCTTGATGATTTGTTAACCTTTTATTTCCAAGCTGAATTTTATTTTTCAATTTCTGTCTTGTTCTCTTTAGCTCCAACAATGTTGATAAATTCTCAAGGCCTGGTAGAGTACTTATGAAATTTTCTGGAATATTTGTAAATAAATTAAAAATATGATCCAACATATTATATTCTAAATTTTTTAGGCCATTTACATGATTTTCTACATCTTCTATTGGTATCTAAAACAATAACAATTAAATTAATATTAATACAGTACAACATAAATAAAAATTAATATACAATATCATTACTCTGATTAACAATACAAAAAACTTCACTTACCTCAGAAATTGTTTCATTTAAAAGATGGTCATTACTTATGCATCTAAGCCATTTTTCTATATTATTTGTTGAATCTTCTAAAATTTTATACAATACAGTTATAGAAAAATCAAATATAAGTTCTATTTTAAAGAACCATTAATGAAATTGATTTTTTCTTAGGTTAGTAACAATCAATTTCTACATTATTTTCTATTATTTCTACATTTTATTTTTTTCTCATATTACGTATAACCACCCCACCCCTTAATATTTTTAATCAACTATAATTTGGTTAGCCTTGGAATTTATTTATAAGGTTTCAAAAAACTAGAATCCTAAATAACTTCTTATTTTAATTGAATTGATCTAAAATAAAAACTATTCTTTTAATATAAAATAACTTTTTCTACAAAAAATTTGTATAATATACTAATTTTAAGATTTATTCACTACAGCTTTAGTAGTAGAATAATTAAATATATTTAGTAATGGTAAACCATTTTTAAGTAGTGGAGTTGTCAGGAAAAAATGTTCATACCGTTTAAAGAATTTGGTGACTTTTCATTATTTAGTATTGAGTTTGAAGGTGATAAAACAGAAAGAGGTAGTTTATTTATTGAATCTTCTAATAAATTCTTTTTTAAATGTCCGTTGAATAATGATGGACTATTAGATTCCTCAAAATGATCAACATTTGTTGGCAAAGATATAGACTAAAAACAAAAATAGTATTAGCCACAAAAACAGAATCCTATAACATGTATTACAAAAATCATTTTTATATTGCCAAATAATATTATTAAAATACTTATTAATTATAACTATTATAACATAATATTTATTCTACTAACATTATGAAAAGAATTAGATGATTTTTCTGGGCTAAATATTATATCATCATCATCATCGTTTATATTAATAAAATCTTTAATGGTGTTCTCATTGATTGGATTGCTAGTTATAGGAACTTTCACAATATTTGGCAAATCTAAAACAATATATATATAAATATAAATTTACAATAAAATCTAAGACATGATGGAGTAAAAAATTAAAAATTATTAGGTGTTTAAAGTTTAATTAAAATTTATCCACATATCCATTCCATATTCAGGGGAATTATAGGCAAGTGCCTAAAGCAGCAAATTTTGAGAGGTGCCATTTTTTATATTAATTTTAATAATTACATATTGGAGATGGTTTTTTTCATTATGATGTAAATAAAATGAGGTTGGGGTGTAGGGGTATTCCCCCCTACACCCCAACAGACACCCCAGGGACAGCAAATTTTTAGATACCAACACATACAAATTATATATATACGACTCTGTATATATTTACACCATATTTTACCTTATATTAATAAATATTAATAATATTTATAATAATATCAAATAATTTTTCAAAAAATAAACTACTTTATTATAATTATATTTTTTCAGAAGCTTGGAATTTAAAACAATTTATTTTCATATCATGAGAAATTAAATTGATTTACAGTAAAATAATCAACATTAAAATATGCATAATAATGACATTCTAAATATGATTATGAATGCATCAAAGATAAAAAAAATTAAATTTTAGTATAATGAATTCATATTAGTAAACAATAAAAAAAAAAATACTTATAAATATAAAAAATAAAATTTAATATATTTACTTTTTCCTGTTGCATTTCTAATAGTATCCAAAGAATTTTCTTCATCACTATCCAACAAACTTATAACTGATGACTTAGGTTTAATACTAAAAAAAAAAAAAAAAAAGTAAGATAATATTATTACTATACTACAAAATTATAATGATATTTTTTGAAATTGATTTTTTTTAATTAAAAATATTTATCCAAATGAATTAACTATATAGAGTAATCTGTTTATTACAACCCACTCAATTATTAATAAATTGAAGAACTAGTAAAAAATTATGGGACACTTTAACTTTAAAAAATCAGAATATACTTAGCTATATAATATATAAAAAATAAATTGGATTAGCATATCAATTGTATACGATGTCAGCAATAGGTTTTGTAGGGTCCTAGAAAATACTTCATAATAACTAATGGTTATATATAATATTTTAGTATAAAGATATTTTTTAAGTTTATAGGTATAGGTATATATATAATAACACTTTTATTTTAGTTTTAAAAATTTACTAGCAATTACTTACCTAATAGGTTTACCTTAACAAAATTTAATACTATTTGATATTCACTATCATTTTACAATCACAATTTATAAATATAATGAGGTATAATTTTAAATACCGGTCAAAGTGTTTCATGGTATTAAGATTTTAATTAATAACTAATATGTCACGTTTATTATCCTCTAGCACAATCATTGATTGAATGTGTAAAAAAAAGTAAATAAATGTAGTAATTGATACATATAATAATTGTAACCACAAAAAAACAAATTCAGTGTATCACAAATTTAATAACTTACATTAGACTTCTTAAAAGATTAAGTTATGCAACTAACTTATTTAAGTATATGAGTTACATATACACCGACTCTCAAGTCTGTTAGTATACCTTAAATATGTTTGTATTAGTTTGTAAATTCATTCATTAAAGATATAACGAATTACTAACTTACTTATGTGTATACGAAGATTCATTTTTAGATCCAAGACGCTTAAGAACAGCACTTGGCTTTTTTAAAAAAAAATCCATAAATTAAAATAATAATGATTTTTTTTAAATAAAATTTATTTCATCTTAATGTCGATAGCAATTAGATTAAGAAGAGGTTTTATAAATTATTATTTTAAAATAATTGAAAATCGTATCTAAAAATTATTTTGATTTTTGTACATAATTATTCATTAATAATCTAACAAAGATTCAATTAAACTTTTATTATCAAGTTTGTCATTTGGCGCCAAAATGTTGATAACTAGCAACAAAAAATTTAACATTTGGTAATAAATGGATGATTGATTTGTTATCACAAACTAAGATAAAATGGAGTCCAATCCATTTTTTTCAATTTAAAATCATAAATTTATTGAACACATTTAAATATAAATTGATCCAACTTTACCTGAACAAAAATAGTTACCCTTAATCCTTTATTTAAAAATTCTTTGTTACTTTTTAATTTTTTCCATGAAGAGAAGTTTTCAATCATTGCAATTTAAGGGTTTTAAGTTTTGATTGACTAATTTTAAGAAATGTAATTTTCTATTTTGTTACAAAAGCAAGTTGATTTGACTAATTCTTTCACACCATGTTTGAAAAGATTAACTGATTAGTTGAAATAACGTGAGCTTGTCAATAAACATATTATATGATACAGTAAATGTTCTTTTGTAGTTGATGGACTTCTTGATATAGCAAGATGTTTATATACATTTATTACCTTATAAGAGTGTCAATTTTCTTATTCAAATAGCAATATACATAATTACTTAGCTTATCAAATAAAAAAAATTATATAATTAAGAAAATGACTTCAATAAAAATTTTTGAAATAGTATTTCAGAAGTTATTAACATTTTTATACATAGGCAGGAGGAAAAGTAAGACCGAGAAATATCTAATGATTAAAATAACAGCACTTTCTTAATTGCAAAAAGATAATAACGATAAAATATAAAGAAATTATAATAAAATAAATAATAAAAATTCCACAATTTTGGGTCCCTTTAAAGTGAATGAAACAAAATTTAAAAATGTATATATATCTTAACTGTGAGTAATGAATTTTCCATTATACTTTATATAAACATTATTTTCAAGTTTAGAAACACTTAAATATTTTAATTAACATGTTTTTTTTTATTGTAATAAATTGTGCAATCAGTAATTACAGAGTAATCTAGTAGTTTATAGAACGACTCTATTACTTGCAAAATGAATACAATATTGTATTTCTTTTAGTTACATATATTTATAATAATAAAAATATTAAATACGGAACTCACCTACAACTACAACTATAAAATGTTAATAACTTCCGAAATACAGGTCTAAAAGTTGTTATCGACTTATGTTATTTTTTTTAATTAGCTCATTTTCTATTTTGGGCTTCCTTTACCTCTTATTTCCCTCAACATTCGTTTCCGTGATTGTTCTTTCAGCTTCCGATTCCTCTCTCTTCATAACATGGACATACCATCTAAGCCTGTTTCCTCTCATCTTTTCACAATTGATGCTATACCTATACTCTCTTTTATATGTACGTTCCTTATCCTGTCTTCTCTAGTCACTCCACTCATCGTTCTAAACATTTTCATCTCTGCTACAGTCAATCTCTATTCTATTCTCTTGTCAACCACCCAACACCCTGAGCCATACATCACAACTGGTTTTACTATAATTTTATGGAACTTGCCTTCCAGCCTCATTGGAATTCTCTTATCGTATAACACACCAGACGCTTCTCTCCACTTCATCCATCGCACATAATTACGTGTCTTACATCCTCGTCAATATTACCGTTTTTTTGCACAACTGATTTTAAATAAGAATTAAATTTTTACTATTTAATGAAATTTAATTCCACAAAACATATTATTAAAGTTATAATTAATTAAATGTTCACTTTTTAATAGAAACATATTATAATTATTATTATATATATATTTAATAAATAAAAATAATAATAAATTAATTAAATTAATTTTATTATTTAGTATTCCTATGAAATAATTGAAGTTTTAACTAAAAATATCATATTATGTTGTTAGCTAATACAATATATATTATATAATTAATTGGTATCTAGTTTGTTATTTAATTAGATTTAATATTTAGCTCCTGCACAAAAATGTACTTCTTCTTCTTCACACGCCCACAGCAGCTGTCTTCAAATCGCATTCAATATCATCCCTCCATCTCTTTTTTGATCTTCCTCTACCTCTTCTTCCTTCAACATTCATTTCTATAACTGTTCTCACAGCTTCCGATTCCTCTCTCTTCATAACATGGCCATACCATCTAAGCTTGTTTTCTCTCATCTTATCCACGATTGACGCTATACTAACCTATACTCCCTCTTATATGCTCGTTCCTTATTCTATCTTTTCTAGTCACTCCATTCATCCATCTAAGCATTCTCATCTCTGCTACACTCATTCTCTGTTCTACTTTCTTATCAACCGACCAACACTATAAACCATACATTATAGCTGGCCTCACTACAGTCTTGTAGAATTTACCTTTCAGCCTTATTGGAATTCTTTTATCGCATAAGACGACAGACGCTTCTCTCCACTTCAACCAATGCACAAAAGTTACATTTCTGTAACTAGATATGTTAGATATAAGTTGAGATATTATTTCATAACAAATATCAATATCGATCCATCACCAGAGAGAAAGTTACAGGCTAGTGGTTGTAACTATACTGTCGGCTTAGCTTGTTTACCGTATGTTTTTATATCAATTTATAACATCAATGTTGTTTATCTGTTGTTTTTGTTGTGTTGTTGACAACTGTCAGTTTGTGTGTTTACATCCGGTTTTTGTTTTTGTTGTTGTATGCAATATTCTTGGCATTTAACTCTTTTTTTTCTACACTGGAAATTTTCTTTTATGTTAATTTAATATTAATTGTAGTATTTGACACATTGAGTTATTTTCTTTGTTGTTTGTTGATTTTCTTTATGACTGGTGTATGATAGGTAACCAAGTCTTGCTAATATTCCATTTATCTTCTCTATTGTAATTTTCTAGACATTTTTCGATGTCAAGAATGCCATAAACAATAACAATAACAATAACAAAAACAACAGATAAACAACATCGATGTTATCAGTTATTAACTGACATAAAAATATACAGTAAACAAACTAAATAATAAGTTAAAAGAAAGACATTTCTTTATCACCCACTCTTTCCAAAAACTGATGGGCTGAAGTCACCACAGCTCCCATAATAACTACGCTAATTATCTTAAGTCTATAATATAGTCTTTTTTTTAATATTATTAAATGTACTCCAACTTAAGATTTTCTTTTTTTTACGGTCATCAGTGTGGTCACCTAGAAAATAGTGGTTTACAGCTAACACTCTCCACAATCAGTAATCAGTTGTCGGTCGTTGGCTGTGATAGTGTTTACCCGCGAATAGTCTCATCTAAAGTTTTGTTATGATTTGTTAATGTCAAGAGTTAATTATTGAAAGTTGTTTACTTAGAAATAAACTATGTAATTGTAACTAGTTGGATCTTTAATATAAAATTTAGTCTAAAAGTTTAATTAAGAGGAAAAATAATAGTTAACAGAAACATAATTCTTATACGAGAGGACGGAAACCTGTATAACTCAGCGGTATGGAATCGAACCTCAATATCTGCATATCGAATCACAACGGGTTACTGATAGATCAATACAGGCCGCCGAATCAATATTATAGACTAAATTTATTAAATAACTAAGTTTTATTGCACAATTTATATTATAAAAAATTATTTTTTTTAAGAAGAACAAAATATTAAGCGCATATTTTATTGTTTTTTATGGCACATACTTGCATTATATTTGGCTTTTGTTAAGTGCATATAATTCCGTTTTTTAATTATAATTAATTACATAATATGTAGAGTGATTCGTTCCTTCAAGAATAAAAAAACTTTAATTTTCTTTGTTGGCGGAATCCTTAATTTAAGTTTGTTAATAAAAAAAAAATTTTCAAATGATTTTATTCTAAATTTTTTTTCTTATCCGATTAATGATTTTTTTTTTTAAATTGTTTAAAGATTTGAATTTCAAATACAAATTAATCGTTAGTTTGATTTTCACAATTCTGGAGGCAACAATAATCTTTTTCAATAGGTCATAAGTTATTTCTGTGGTCGTTAACAAGAAAATTTTCCACATAGGCCGCTCAACAACGTACAATAGTAAAATCTTGTTTTAATATAATATTAAAACAATATCTATTAACAGATATGAATTATTAAAGATAATATTTCTATGCGGTGGATAATATCCAGTGTAACCTTTGACAATTAACCACTAATGTATGCTAAACAGCAAATTATCAATAGAAAATTGGTGAAAACTCACTATTCTTAAACAACTAATAACAGAAGAATGGTTCATCGGGTAAAAATAATGATAAGAATAAAATTGTTAACAATTTTTTTTTCTATCATACGTCAAATTAGAAATAATAGTTTCCATTAAAGAAAATTAAATATTAAGTAATTTATTCTTGAAGAAATAAAAAAAAATGAATAGAGCTGCGTCCTCTAAATCAAAGCTTTTTTAGCTTTGTTACTCTATCAAGATGTTATTATGAATTATTATATACGTATAAATGGCTTTTTTCTTATTTATCCTATTTAGAATATTTAATTTATTTTCGAATAGTACCCCGTTAAATTTAGTTACTTATAAATAATAACCAAGACTTAACATTTCATTTCCCAAATTTGTAAGATCAAAATGTTTTCCATATTAAATAATTTAATAATTTTTAAATTGAATATCTTTTATAAAGTTTCCAATATATAATACGTACAATGGGTGGCTCGTGGATGATGGTGGTAGGGATGCGACTTCAAATATAATACCACTAGTCATAGTTGTGAAATATTGTCAAATTAAATATAATAAAATAAAAACACAACACACATATTATTATTTTAAAGGTCTCAGAAGAAAATAGAAATGAAAATAATATAGCGATTATGCTATTATAGCAACCGATAATTATGAGCGTACACGTAGTCAATTCTAAAAATAAATTACTCAATACAGTAATATACTAATATTTTACCAATTGGACAACGCTGCCGGTCGTCCAAATCCCGTTTATAAGATTGCAGCTGAACCCAACCCGCGTGCACACAATTGCAGCGCCTCGCTTATAATATACGTTTCAGGATATTGCTCGGGACGACGCTGTCGGTTGTCCAAACACTGATCGTGTGTGAATGTACTCTTGGTATCCAAGGAAAACAACTTTAATGTTTACACACGACATTATAACTATTCTACTTTTCAAAAATTTGCATTTTTATTAAAAAATATTTTTTAAAAATTTACAATTAAGAATATACAATTTATTTTCTTCTTTTGGTTAATTTTAGTAGGGGTGCGACATCCCGTCGTCCAAAATACGAGCCGCCACTGAATACATATATATTGAAAAAAAAAAAATTATTATTTGAAAGATATATAACAGCAGCGTCGTTGAAATTCATGACTGTCACCTATTACGAATACCACAAAACTGGATTATTAATCCTATATTTATTCATTTAATATTAATTCTCACAGTATTCCTAAGACATCTTAAATTTGGCGCTAATAATAAATACAGACATAAAACTGTTTGCGTGTGAATACTAGGTAATAGACGCGGTTATATAGTAACGCAGAAATATTTTTAGTTTTGGGAGGAAATAGCGTCTGTAATTAAATCACCCAAAACTAAAACATCGGGAAAACATTACTCAGTTTTCAATTAATAAAAATTTGTATTGATTGATGTGTGTTAGAATTAACTTAATAAAATGTTTAAATGCTTATAATTCACATAATATTAATAAATAAAATAAAAAACTTAGTTTATAAACAATCTGCGTGAAGAGGGTTTTTACTACGAACTTTTTTTTTAAAGTAAAACATTTAATACGGCTGGTCACGCTGGCTGTTGTGATGACACCTCTTCCCACTCGGCTACGAAACTCTCACTTTCTCTCTAAACAGGTACTATGTTAAAAGTAAGGTAAACGTAAGTAAAGATAAAGTTTCAAAATAAAGGTTTGAACAAATATGATATCGCTCCATTTTTTTGACCAGGTATTTAGTTCTATTTTTTTCTTGGCATGTTATTACTTCATTAATGTGTTTTTAAAGAAATAATGGACATTAAGAATAATGGGACCAATTTCAATAAGCCTTGATTTACTATTAACTTATATTTTGGTAATCTCTTGCATACTATTGAAGAGTTAATTTATAAATATAGACCAATGATACATTATTACACAATTCCTAATTATATGTAAGGTCTGGTAACAGCTATACTATATGGTATATTATAACAATAACTATAAAGCAATATAATTTTAAGAGAATTCATCTCAAAACAATAATTTTTGTTTATGTAGTGNAAGAAAAACAGTTAATTAAATAATAAAAAATTGACTTATTTGATTAGAGTTAAAAGACAATCATTTATTAATAATTAGAATAATTTTATTACAACTCTGAAAATTAAAATTTAGTAATGATAACTTCATTACTAAGATAATAATAACAGTAAAATTATATACCATGCAAATTCAGATTTGCTGATATTTTTATTATAAGGATTGATTTTCTTATGTTAATTTTATATGAAACTACAATTTAATTAATGTAGATTACAACATACATTTAGTCTCAAATAAAATGTTAATAGAAAATTTTAAATTTTCATCAAACAATAACTATTTCTGCTGAAAATAAAACAAAAAAATAACTATAATGTAGTATAAGCGGTAATAGAAAAATAACTCAACCGGACGGTTTATTAATAGCAATAATTTTAGTATATTTGAGCGACAAATTCAAACAATCATTTTCAGTAGATGCAACGATAATTTTAAAAACGGCGATTCAAATATAATGTAAGTTAATAAGCAAATTGGCTACGTCTGGAATTCATAAGCCTTAATAATGATTTCAATGCTCTGTCCTTTTTATTATACAGACTTATGAAAGCAACGTTGCCAGGTTGCTTATGAAATTATTTCTAAAACACGAAAGCACACAACTGAATTATTATTGAGTAATATAGGATTTCTTCTATCCTGCCAAGTCACGTTCTCTCATGCATATTATTCATTATCACTATACATTATTGACACTTTTTGTTCATACAAATATTTAAATTTGTCGCCTATTTGTTGTGTAGTTTACAATTTAATCATTAGATGTTTCACTAAATATAAAAATACTAATAATTTCTTAAGTACTGATCCAATAGTTATTATCGACCAGTCATTTTTTAAATTAGACCATTATCTATTTTATAAGTAAGGTATAATGTATGTAGTCATCTAAAATACTAAAGTGTACACTTATAAATGATAAAGAATAGCCTTAAAAAGTATTTAACCATTTATAAATCAAGAGATAAATAGCACGCAGCAAAGCCAAAAAAATAATTCTACGATTATTACTTTAGAAGAAATTTAGTGGTAAATGATAAATCAAACACTGTAAAGTCAATTAAAAAACATTGTAACAGTTTTACACATTTATGAAGTTCTCTTTTGTAAACAATTATTTATATATTTTAATTTTAAATTAAAAATTATCGAAATGCATAACCGATTAAATTATTATGAATTATATTATATAAATAATCTTAGATAAAATATTAATAGAAAATTAAAAATTTCTATCAAACATAAAATTTTTCTAAAAAAAAAACAAAAAATAATGACTTAAATGTAATAGAAAGGGGGCTTGAATAATTTGTACCGAAAAATAGATAGGCAGACATAATAAACAACATACATTTTATAAATGCAATTTATTTACATACTAATGGGCAATAAATAAGGAATAGAAAAATAACTCAACCGGGCGGTCTATTAATAGCAATAATTTAAATATATTTGAGCGATAAATTCAAACAACCGTATCAGCAGACGAAACAAATATTTTCTAAACGGCGACAAACTCGAATAATAGGTGGATTAATAGGGAATTTGGCAACGTATGGAATTCATAAGCTTTAGAATGATTTCAATGCTCTGTCTGTCCCTTTTAAATATACAAACTTGTGTAAGCAACGTTGCCAATTTGCTTATGAAAACATTTCTAAGACGCGGGACATACGGGACACACGAAAACATACAGCCGAGTGATTATTGAACAATGTAAGATTTTTTCTATATTACCATTTGGCCGCCGAGTCACGTTTTCTTATGTAATATCATTATTGTACTATACATTATTGATACTTAAATTTTGATTATCTGATTATTTGAATTTATCGCTCTTACTACTTTGCTCGATTGACTTCAGTATTCATTTCTTTTAATATCTGCCCAGCAAATTAAAAATATTATCAATGAATTTGTCGCTTATTTGTTGTGTTATTTATTGCTCTATTATATTTATGACCGTATATGAGCATTTTTATTATTAAACGTTTATCGGGCGCACATTTCCTTCTGCCTAAAAATTAAAATCTAATAACTTTTGAAGTACTGGTCCGATGATTATTATCTATTAGTAATTTTTGTAATTAAACCATTTTCTGTTATAGAATTAAGTTAAAAATGTATGTTGCCATCTTAGATAGAAGACAACCTTAAAAAGTGTTTAACTAGTTGTATATTAAAAGATCAATAGTACTCAAATAAATTAAGGAAATATTGTATTTTCACCTGTCTAATCATAAAAATTGTAATAATTTTCAAAGTACTGATTCAAAAATTATTTTTTTAAATAAAAGTTTTACAATTTTATCTTATAAATAAGTTATATATGTATGTTGTCGTTTAAGAAAACAAAGTTGGTATCCTTATAAGGGATAAAGGACGAACCTAAAATGTAATTAACCACCTATAATATAAGAAATAAATAGTATTCAACAAAGACAAAAAAAATATTTCTAAAATTATTATTACAATAGGAAAAATTTAGTAGTCATTGATAAATTAATCACTCATTAAAGGAACATTTAAAAAATATTTTGTGTGAAATTTCACATAATTTTTATTTAACAGTTTTATGCATTTATTAAGTTTACAATTTTGTAAACAATTATTAATATTTTTAAATTTTAATTAAAAAGTGAAACAAAATTTATTGGAATGTATAACTGATTAAATTAATATAAATTACTATTTATAGTTAGTATCAAATAAAATATAAAAAGAAAATATTAAACATCCATTAATCATAACAATATCTACTAAAAATAGAACAAAAAAAAAAAACTAAAATTTAGTATAAGTGTGCTTAAATAATTAGTATTAACCATCATAATAAACACCATACATTTTATAAATTCAATTTATTTACAATATTAATGGGCGATAAATAACAAATAGAAAATAAAATAAATAACAAATAGAAAAATAACTCAAGCGAGCGGCCTATTAATAAAAATAATTTTAGTGTATTTGAGCGACAAATTCAAACAACCGTATTCAGCAGATTTAATAACTATTTTAAAAACAGCGATCAATTTAAAGAAAACAAGTCCACTGGCAACATGGTATTGGTGAGCGTTAAGAACTAATTTAACGCTCTGTCCCTTTTGATTATGCAGACTTATGGAAGCCACGTTGCCAGTTTGTTTATTTCTGAACTGCGACAGAAAACACTACTGAGTGTCTACTAAGTGAGACAGTATATTTTGTATCCTACCATTTGGCCGCCGAGTCACGTTCTCTTATGCAATATTTTTATTATCTATAGAATTATGACACTTTAGTATTGTTCAGCGGATTATTTGAATTTGTCGCTCTTACTACTTTACCCATTTGACTTCAGTATTAATTTTCTCAAATATCTCGAATTCAAACTAATTAATGAATTTGTCACCAATTGTTGTGTAGTTTTTAACTTATTGCTCTAATATATTTATGACTAATTTTATCATTAGACATTTCACTGCCACGCATTTCTATTTGCATAAATATAAAAATACTAATAATTTCTTAAGTACTGGTCCAAATAGTTATTACCGACCAGTCATTTTTTATATTAGATCATTTTCTATTTTATATGTAAGTTAAATATGTATATTGCCATTTAATAAATAAAGTCGGTATCCTTAAAGGATTAAGCACAGACTTAAAAAAAAATTTTACTTCTTATAACTTAATATTATATAAATAATCAAAACCAAAAAAAATATTTTCAAGATTATTAGGAGAAATTTAGATATCAGTGATAAATCAATAACTCTGTAAAGCTAATTAAATAACATATTATGTGTATATATAAAAAATATGATTATTAATATTTCACGCAATTTTTATATAATTGTTTTATACATTTATTATGTTCATAATTTTGTAAACAATTATTTATAATTTTAAATTAAAAATTATCGAAATGCATAATCGATTAAATTATTATGAATTATATAAATAATCTTAGATAAAATATTAATAGAATATTTAAATCTTCAATCAAACATAAAATTTCTGCTAAAAAAAAAAGAACAAAAAATAATGACTTCAATGTATTAAGTAATTTGTATCGAAAAATAGTAAATCAGCCATAATAAACAACATACATTTTATAAATGCAATTTATTTACAATACTAATGGGAATAAATAAGGAAT
Organism: Daktulosphaira vitifoliae; assembly: GCF_025091365.1. Classification (NCBI taxonomy): domain Eukaryota; kingdom Metazoa; phylum Arthropoda; class Insecta; order Hemiptera; family Phylloxeridae; genus Daktulosphaira; species Daktulosphaira vitifoliae. Next base: position 6,532,987 of record NW_026099576.1, on the reverse strand, counting down.
AGAAAAATAACTCAACCGGGCGGTCTATTAATAGCAATAATTTTAATATATTTGAGCGATAAATTCAAACAACCGTATCAGCAGACGAATAAATATTTTCTAAACGGCGACAAATTCAAATAATAGACGAGTTAATAGGGAATCTGGCAACGTGTGGAATTCAGAACCCTTAAGAATGATTTCAATGATCTTCCTTTAGATTTTCAGACGAAGTGAAAGCAACGTTGCCAGTTTACTTATGCACTAATTTCTACACCGCGGGCCCGTGAAAACAACTGTTGAGAGTAATGTAGGATTTTATCATTTGGCCGCCGTGTCACGTTCTCTCATGCAGTATGTTCATTACGCTATACATCATTGACTTTTGTTCATCTGATTATTTGAATTAATCGCTCTTACTACTCGATTGTCTTCGATATTTTCCCATAAAATTCTAAATAATCAATGAATTTGTCACCTATTTGTTGTGTAGTTTTTAATTTATTGTTCTAATATATTTATGACTATTTTTATCATAAGAATTTACACAGGCGCGCATTTCCTAAATAAGTCATTTCTTAAATTAGATAATTTTTTATTATACGAGTAATTTAAAAATGTATATTGACATCTAAAAAAAAGTTTGAAAAAAAGTATTTAATCATTTATAAATCGAGAGATAAATAGCACGCAAAAAAATCAAAAAAATATTCTATGATTATTAATTTGGGAGAAATTTAGTGGTAAATAATAAATCAATCACTCTGTAAATCTAATTAAATAACATTTTATATATAGGAATATATATATATATATATATAACATGTATTTTTTGTTAAATAAAATGTAATAAGAAAATTTATATTTCCACATCACGCATATCAACATAGCTGTTAAAAATAGAACAAAACAGAATAATTATAATGTATTATAAGTGGTGCTTCAATAATTTGTACTAAAACTGTTCAATGCCGTTGTAATATAGATTTTACAATACTAATGGGCGATAAATAACGAATAGCAAGATAACCTAACAGAATGGTCTATTAATAATAATTTTAGTTTATTTGAGAGACAAATTCCAATAACTGTGTCCAGCAGTCGGAAAAAGTATTTTAAAAACGGCGACAAATTCATTGATTATTATCAATTCGATACATATATATCTGAGAAAATTAATACTAGTCAATCGAGCCATAAGTAGTATGAGCGACAAATTCAAATGAAAGATCAGTTCATAAACGTGGTGTTTATAAGTATTAAGAACGTTTTTAACGCTCTGTTCTTTCAGACTTCTCAAAGCAACGTTGCCAGTTTGTTTATTAAGTTATTTCTATACCACAGGTTACTCAATTGAGTGGCTATTGAATAAGACAGGATTCTTCTATCTTACTATTTGCCTGCCAAGTTGCGTTTTCTCACGCAGTGCATTAATTTTACTATACCTTTATGATACTTTGATCGTCCGGTTATTTGGATTTCTCGCTCTTACTTCTTGACTCGATTGACTTCAGTAATCGTTTTTGTCTGTCCACCAAATTAAAGATAATCAATAAATTTATCACCAATTTGTTGTGTAGTTTGCAATTTATTGTTCTAATATATTTTGGACTATTAATATTATTAGACGTTTTATTTTCAGCTGCCTAAATATAAAAATTCTAATAAATCCCGAATTACTCTTAAATGATAAATTAATTACTCTGCTAATACTAATACAATATCCTAAAGCTATTTGAAAATATTTTGGTATAATTTCACATAATTTTTATTTAAAATTTTTATAAATTTATTAAGTTTCAAACATTATAGAAATTAATGAATATTTTTTTTAATTTTAATTTAAAAGTTAAAAAAAAATTTTCGGAGTGCATGACCTATTTTAAGGAGCTCTTGCAAATTAAAAGCGTATACACGAGGCGTATATTATTTATAGGAAGGGAGTGGGATAAAAGCATAAATCCCCTTCCCAATATTTTAATTTAATTTGATTCCATAAAAAAATATTTTATTATGGATGATTGAAACCCCACCAACTTTAATTTATTTTTATTTAACAATTAACATAATATTTAATTTGTTTTTTAAACGTAGAGGGTAGTTACATCTCTGATTTGCGAGGATTATAATAACTTTAAAGGTGTTTAATTCATTTTTTATGCGATTGACGCCTTAGGGTCCCGAAAATTCATGCCACGAGGCAAGTTTTATTAAAACCTTTCATTTAATCAATGTATATTAAATACTTGAACAAATATAAAATTTGTATTTATTTATTACAAAATTTTATACAAAGAAAAAATCCAACCAAAAAAATTCACTAAAAAGAATAAAATAAGTCATATTAGAATTAGAATGAAGTCAATTTATTAGGATAATAATATACAATTGTTGTTATTTTTGGAGTTAGTGTAGTCAATTTCTTGACACGGTTCCGCGGCGTTGCAATACACAGAGTCCCGCGACACCTTTATCAGCCGTCGTCCCACTACGTGCATATGGCAGTTTGACTGACTAACACCGCGCGCGATACGCCACGGTACAAAGTCCAGCAAGTACCGCACGTCCATCTACAACCCGCCGCAAATATACATTAAGTCATCTCCGTGACATCGTTCGATACACATCGGCCTTTTTCTCATCGACAGTGCCTATCTTGTGTCTGTTTTACTTTAGCTGGTGTTTTTCTATTTAGTTATTGTGTACACTATTTATAATAACTTTAAGTGCTTTTATATATATCTTATGTTTAACATTATTGGAATAAACGGCACCGCACAAACTATACCGTGTCGACTACTTTATTTTATCTGTCCTCATCACAACGCTTAAATCCTGTCATTCTGTATAAGACTCCAAAAAAGTTTTGTGCAATGCTGCTTTTAAAAAACAGTCTAGAATCACTTTTGCCAAGTCAACTGCTTTATGGAACAAACAAGGGTGCTCGACCAAGTCAACTGATTTAATCAAACAAAATCTTGACGTTTATTTGATAACACCCAACGAGGAGACGCGTTGGAATTTATTATATGATGCGGTGGTGTTGCTGAATAAATTAATTAAAAGTAATGAACTTAAATTTAGAATTTTTATGGATGAATTGGCTAGTATGATTTTATTTAATTGTATATATACATATATTTACAGATTTATTATATGTGATATTGAATTTTTAAGTCATTATCAAAATATAATGGGACCAATTTCAATAAGCCTTGATTTACTATTAACTTATATTTTGGTAATCTCTTGCATACTATTGAAGAGTTAATTTATAAATATAGACCAATGATACATTATTACACAATTCCTAATTATATGTAAGGTCTGGTAACTGCTATACTATATGGTATATTATAACAATAACTATAAAGCAATATAATTTTAAGAGAATTCATCTCAAAACAATAATTTTTGTTTATGTAGTGCGAAGTAATAAAAAAAATTACTCTATCAACCTAGTATATTTACTATTTTACACTTTTAATTATTTTTATTTTAGCTAATTTTGTTCTATAAAATTGATAAGTATCTCATGTTCCTATATATTTAAATTTATTATATATTCATTGTTTTATTCTGAATATTTATATTTTTGTACACTGATTAGTGTAATAAAAACAAACTATGTTGATGTTAATATTTAAGTGTTACTCTCTTCTTTTAGGTATACAGATTATGGCCAAATTCATGATGATTTATCTAGCTTCTCTACAAAATGTTCATGAGGAAAAGTCAACAGTTAGTGATGAAATTGATAGATTCTTGGGTATATCTACAGCATAAACATTAGAATGTTTACATAATTTACTCACAATTAAAAAAGTTAGATTAATTAGATAATTAAAATAAATATAAGTAGTATAATTGTACTATAAATTTTGTACTTTGTTTTCAGTTTTTCATTAAACACAATACTCCTCTACCTAACAGTGCATCAGTTGAAAGAGATTTTAATGTTGGTGGTACTACAATCACTAAAAAAAGACTAACATGTCTGATAAACATTTTGAATAAATGTTTTTAAAGTGTGTAACTAACAAATTTTTTATTAAAAAAAATAGCTTCAAATTTTTTTTTTTGTATTTGAAGATTTTTTTAAATACATAATTATTAATAGCAGTTGGGTGGTAATTTAAATACTTTTTTTGGAAATTATTTGAGTAATTACTTAAATATTTATTTTAATAACTTATTTTGATAATTTTGCCTTTTTTAAATTAAGAAAAGCTGCTTTGAATTTTTAAACTAGCTTAAATTTTTTAAACTTTTTAACTAGAAATTCATGTAGTGTACGATGGCTATGTCAAATATAATAGTCTTTTACGATTGAAGTTTGAATCCCACCCGTTCCAAAAAATGTATTTATCTTTTTTTTTCATAACTCTTTTTTGAGATGGAATAAAAATTTAATGTTTCTTAGATTTTTATCTTATTTAGATTGAATAATTTAAATAAATATCAAAGATCCCATAATTGTAGTCTCCCCTTGTGAGAAAAAATTTTTTTATTCATATTTAAATATTTTACTACATGGATTTTTTTTTTATGTATGTCATTCTTTTTCTACGCTCTCATTTGACTCATTTTAATGACCAATACATCCAAAGATCACAATTTTAATCTTGCTGAATTTATTATCACCAAAAATTATAAAAAATTATTTTAAAATTACGCTACTGTTAAAAATTGACTTGTTCAAAAAAATTTTTTTTAATTAAATATCTCCAAATTAATAGGAGTATAAAATTGGTTTTTATACTGAATTGCAAAGTAAAATAAAATATTTCTAATGATTATAGACCAATTTATACATTACTAAACCAAATATTTACACTGATTTCAAGTCTGAAATTAGATTTATTTATCTATTTATCTAATTATTGATTTTTAATATGTTAACAATAATCCGTGCTAAATTTAAATTCAAAATGACATTTTTAAGTTATTATTTTGAACTTTTAAAGTTAATTTTTATGTAAGTTTATAATTTAAAAATATTGAACATTTAAACACAATGTTAACTCAATAAGTTATGAATTGATATCATTAAATAGAATATTTTATGAGTAATAAAATATTCTATTTTTTAAATTGATATGTGATCAAAAACTTATATAATTACTATTAACAGTAAATTTATGAGGAAAACTCAAAATTTCATTAAAATCACTATTTTTTTGTATTTTTATTGTAATAAATCATTTAAATAGAAGCCTCAGTAATCATTTCTATGCTACTCTTGGTGTTTAAATAATTATTTATATTAATATACTGCACATAATACATTATGCTTGTTACGTATTTTTTTAATTAAAATATATTAATTGATTATTCATACGCACTTTATTTATAGACATAAATATTAATTAGAAGGACTTTGTTATTATTTAGTCTATATATGAAACTAATTGTAGAAATCGGTGCAAAAATGGGTTTAGAAAAGTATATTTTGGTCTCTGATGAAAATTCCTTGTAGACCAGTATATTTATTTATAAATAACAAAATATAGTATTGTATCAAGACTTTCAACTTTTATATACGTTTGCCATAAAAGTAATGACTACTTTATAATTTCTCCGTAAAAAATACAATATTAAATTTTTTAATCATTTTCAATGCTATATCTAATTGCTATAAAAAATATTTATTTATGAATTATATTTTTAAATCATATAACTACTAATCAGACTATAAATAAGGAAATAGAGTTTATTTTGCTTTTTGAATAATCCATCAAATTTTTTAAATTAAACATTACAGATTTGCACCAAAGCGTTTCTTATGATAGATGTATATCATCTATACTTGTCTCAACTATGCCACGTCTACCCTGAGCCGCGATTCTACTGTGCTGTTTTTTTTTGTAAGAATAAGGCTAAAAATGGCTATTTTGAAATTCCAAAAAAAGATTTCTTGATCACTCAGTAAATTAAATTATTTATAGTTTCAAATAAATAAATAAAAAAAGAGACGACCTAAAGATATACTGTCCACCACAGACTTCCAGAAAATTATAACACACATAATATGATATGGTGGGGTTATATTAAATACCTACCATTATTATTTATTTATTTATTATGATGGGAGTGGGTTAATTATATATATTATAATACGGTAGATATAATATTTACCGATGTATAACTATTGCTGTCTGCTGCGCCTTGTCTAACTTCCACTAAATTACAATTGGGAACTGCCCGTATATTGTTGATATAATAATAACTACCAATAGATCAGTCATTGCTCGTCCGACCACACTAAATACAAAATTGGATCTACTCTTATATTATCAACAGAGTAAAGTATACAATTATTTGCATTTTAAGGACATTATCTTAAATTTGATTAACATGATGATTTCAATAAAATAATTATATATGATATCAATTTTAAAACCAGTATATTATATATTTGTATATAGAGAGAGGAAGTTTGATACTGAATATTTAAATTTATAGCTAGTAATTAAAGTATTAACAAATATATAATTATTAGTAATAAGACTTTCTTTAATTTTTTAATAATATTATATTAATCATTGATATTTTATAGGATTTATACATAAAAAACATACATATATGTATTTTTTTTTTTTTTTTTTATTATATAATTCATATAATATTAAGAAAATAAATTTTAGTTTTCATAACAAAGACACATTGACACAAAAGCATAGAGTATATAAATAAAAAAACTAAAATATGTGTGAATTCAAAATATAATAATTTTTAACAACATTGTTTCAAAATTGGACATGAACTAATGTAATATAACTAAATTATAACAAATAGTTTCTTAATAAATTACGATCTAAAGTAAAATAAGTAAATAATAATAAATAAATTATAAAGTAAAAATTAAAATATCAAGTGAAAAATTGGTTTCATTCGTGTTAACTACGTTTATTTGTAGATGAGGTTAATCGATTAATTCTATGGCTGTATAAATACGTGCAAGTTACACTTTATGTTATTTCAGCGCACATAAAATTTTAGAGGTTCCAACCGTTCTTGTCACTCGACGGCAACGCAAATACACCGCAGCAGACTGGCAATGGTTTATGCATCAGTAGTTATTATATTAACAATATACAGGTAGTTTCAAATTGGAAGTCGGATGGTAAGGCGCAGCAGACGGGCAATAGAATATACATCGGTAGTTATTATAATATATCTACCATATTTTAATATATATATATAATTAATCCACCTACACCATAATATATGGTATTGATATAATATATCTCCACCAAATCATATTATGTGTTGTATTTAATTTTCTGAAACTTTTTGGAATATATTGTAATTTTTTGGAAGTCCGTGGCGGACTTTTAGGCTGTTCCAAAAAAATATTTATCGTGGTAGCGTTTTACTAATTATGACATTTTTTTTGTTTTTGCTAAAAGGGGTGCCAAATGTTCAAATGTGGCTCTACGTATAATACGTGTTTTATACATTCCAATTCTAGTATAAAATATACATAATAATGAATTACCTCCCCTATTTTTCATCATGGCTCAATACAGCGTATATATGATTCGATATAAATAGTCAATACCAGTGGGTTTATTGGATATGCTGAAACGGATGTGACATCTAACATGGGTTAATTTATTATTTAAACTTTAGTCTATAAGTTTTTACGTTTTGATCATCGAAATATTAATGATTAATGTGATATTATCTTTGATTGTGGATAACTTTGAATGGATTTTCTAAAAATAGTGGACCGACAAATAGTAATTACCACTGTTTTGACTATTTTTACAAATTTTATTATATATATCGTATATATGAATATAAATAATTATAATTATTATTAGCAAAGTATTTTCGCTACTAAAAAACAATTTTTTGACGCTAATTCTAAAAAAAAGTAATTTGTTATCGATATCACTACAAAAAAGTGACGCTCTACAAATAGAGCGCTACTTCCAACAACTGAATATTAACCAAAAATATATATTTGTGGCATTAGCATTTAAAAATTTAGAAAAGATGGGGAGCGGGGTAATGTTTAGCGATACTCTATTTTGACTAAAGTGCACGGATAAGAATTCTTTTTCGTTGCATACCCTTTCTGCCCATAATTAAAAATTAGGACTACATTGTTTATTACATTATTATATGAAACTATCATTAGAGTAGTTCATTGTAATATTTGATACTTCCATCACTAATTTTTATATAGAAAATGACACATTGTATATTAACTTATTCGTATAGGAAGGAGAGAGAAAGTTAAGCATTTACTCTTGGAATAACTGGAAAAAATTATAAACAAAAACTTAAATTTCAGATGAAATCTTACGTTTTTGCTTTTAATTTATTTTCACATAATATTAATTTGTGTAAAGTTTCACAATAAGTAAATTTACTTACATTAAGTACACCTAATTTAAGTGATATATCATATAATTGGATTTACTGAAAAGCCCAATGTATTATATAGAAATTATTTCCATTTAATACAGTATTAGTGTATTATACCACGCTGGATCTCGTTGGTCTAAAATTTCATTGTCTGATCTACCTAAAAAAATTATTAAGAATATAAATATTTTGTTAAACGTTATCTTTAATTTAAAAATCAAATACTACATATATGGATTTTAAATTATGGTTTTATGAATTATTTGATTAACAGTAAAATTAATAAATAGAAAAAACCAAAGAACGTTGATGAGATTGTTATATACGTATAAAAATTCTTATATCTTAAGTGAATAACTTATGATTAGTTGAAGTAGCGTTGTTACTTAAAATACAATAATTAATAATAATTCAGGATTACTATTAAAGTGAGTTATCTGGTAGAATTACTCCAATAATTAGTAACCAATTTTTCTAATTTCTCTCAATACAGAAAATAATATTTCTAAAAAATTTTATATTAACTGTACTATATTATACTCTCTATAGATATTTAACTTAAGTTTGTAAGTGTCAACTTGCCCTATTTTTTACATTTGACATATTATATTTGAATTATTAATTATTAAAACGATAGAAAAATAAGAGTATCATTTTATATAAATCCAACTTTTTAAATTTTATTGTCAATTTGATAAGAAATGCAGTCTCTGAGTACTATTTACTTTTGGTATTTTTAATCATGTTTTAATTTGTACGTTGATTTTAATTCGTAAATAAATTTATGTTTTTAAAATAAATTTAATTAATTTGAATTCACATTACTGATATTTAATAGCATTGCACGTTTAAGTGTAGAAATGTTTTCATAATTTATTGGTTATTGACTTTATTAAATGTTTGTATACATTAAGTTTAATCCATTGAAATGAAAAACGTGGTTATTTCAAAGGTTAACAATAGTTTTTCAAGTGAATTTAATTAATATGTATGCAAATATAGAGAAATCACGGTAAACTTAAATTATTAATATAAAAAATATTCCAGATTTAATCTAAATTAATTTTTTATTAAGTAAAAATATGTATATCTTTAGTGCGTTTTAGAAATAACGAGGTGTCATGAATTAAAGATTAAAACTTGAATTGTGTCTATGTTTGTTATTATGTGAATGATAATTTATATTATATTTTATTTAAAATTTATCAGATTTAAGACTATAATATATAAATATTAAATCATAATTTCGGGTTTTTTCACTCAAAAAATTGCTTATGCTAGTATAAATTAATGCACACACATTTTATGCTGCGACTTGAAAAATAATGTCAATTTATCTTTTTTCATTAAATTATTATAATAGCTGAATTAATTATTTAAGCATATCTAAATCAAAACTATTTATCATAAAAAAACGCACATCATAGTAAAACCAATACCATCTCAGCTTCGCATTGAAGATAAAAATAATAAATTTATTAAATTTATGTATATTAACAGTTGCAAGAATATAAATATATTAATCTAGATTTAAAAACTAAATGATATTCATTTAGAAATTGGCCTAAAAATGATTACTGTTTAGGGAAATATGACCTCAGTAATGATTCGCTGGTTACGTATTGGTATGTATTCACCAGAAATAATTTAATAGAATGAGTAATTATTATTAAAATACGTAAGCGTATTTAATATCTAGATATTACATACTTGAGATAATAGATAATAGATCTTCTACTCCGGGCTGAATAAAATGATTCTTTGAAAAACAAATCGTGTATATTAAAAAAACGTTTAACTACTCAATACTTAAAAAAAAAATGTTTTCTCCAATAAAGGATTCTACATTTACAATGCAAAGAATAAATTCTAGTCACAGCATTTTTTAACAAACGGGACCCAACCCTTAGTATAATTAGCCAAAAATCGATTAATTATATTATTACGTATTTAACCAGTTTTACCAGTCCGATTAAAATTTTTCCTAAGTAATCTAGTTCCCAGTTTACGTTTCATCTTCATAATATTAGTCACTATCCATGCTGCCGCTTTTTCCCAACTAGAACTGTCTTTAGCTTTTACTCGAGACCATGCTTCGTTTTCCAACCGGATGTCCGCTTCTACTCTATGCTTCAAAGCTGTAGTTCGATCGTATACCAAATCATGATATCGACATGCTTCATCCAACCCATTGATTGCAGTTTCATTTTTTCTTATTCTTTCGGATGTTGTGCCTGGTCCACAATATTTATAGCCTGGAAAATGAACTTAAAAGAGAAATTTCTATTAAAATCAATGATTTAAAAGACATGACTTCAAATATTTGATTTTAAATAAATGACATTTTCGAGTGATAAAAACTATCACTCGAAAATGTGTTAATATTAATAACTACTGGATTAAAATGATGACTAAATGTACTTTATGATTTGTCGTTATGAAAATTCTTAAAATGTTTACAATATTAAAAATATGCATGTTCAATAATTATGCATAATAGTAATTAATATTGAACACTTTTTTAGTTTTGATGTGAAGCTGAGAAGTTCTATTTTGTAATTATAGGTTAATAATTCTAATAAAACTACACGTGTCACATATACCAATTGTAATTCTAAATATAATGCACACAATATAGACTAATGAATGTGTAAAAATATATATTTAATTATTTTGCTTAGTTTATTATAAAATGATTCAAAAATAATTTATTTTATCAACTCATTCTAACACGAATTGATGAAGTTTACATAAAAAATAATAATAATTTAATTTAAATAAGAATAGAAGCTTTAGAAAATAATTTTTCATTAATTAAATATTTGTTTACATACCCTCTCTACGAACTCTGATACCATAACAATTAGAAGCTAACAAATAAATACAAATTGATATCAATTTTGGAAAGTACATCGATAATCAGTGTATAATAGTTATGATTTACAAAAAAAAAAACAATTTGTCTGTGATAGATCCATAAAGATTAAAAAGGAGCCAGACATGCTTCTTTACTTAAACACTTTTGTGGAAACTAACACTTCACACAGTACGTGGACCTATGCTCGAACTAACAACCGCAGACTGGTTTTATACTCTGTATAGTCACCTAAATAACCGTTGCAAATTATTTTGTATTAATGTTAGTTCCCCCGGTCGTGTACCTCGGTTGCCTTTCATTAATATCTAGACGTCATAATAGTAATTGTTAAATTTCAATTGATATCTAAGATCAAGATTTAAGAATAAAAAAAAATTTTAGACTTCGCGGATAGCATAACACACGTGTTCAAAGTATTTCGCGATCGACTTAATTAAGTATTCATAGTTATGTACGCGATGAACGATTAATCGAAGGTTAATAACTGTATTGTTGCGAGTGATACACTAAGTAGTGCAGTAAATTCAATTTTTCCGATAAAAAACCAATTAATAAGGAAAATAGACGTTATTCGTAGTTTATTCAATTATTATTTTTATAACAACAAAATCAGCTATGAGATAAAACACAAATACAATTACTAACTTATTATATATAGACCACAAATTAGTTGTATACTTTATAAAGTACAAGTTTTGTGATATATTATGTAAACAGTTATAATTTAATTTATTATATAAAAATATAATGACGTTTTTTGCTCATTTAAATATTAATACGTTAAAACTTCTTAATTTTTTTTTTTTAATTATGTACACGTTTGTTTAAAACTAAATTTTTGTTTAATTTCAACAATAAAAGATAAGAACTAAATACTTTTAACTGATCTAAGGATTTTGTTTTTGTTAGCAATAAAGAAATGTTCAAATTATAATCAAATAGTTAGTCAATAACAATAACAGCGCTACATTTCTATATATTTAAGAGTTTAATAAACATAACGGATTAAAACCAGTAAACCGGTTTGACTCAGTCAAAATTATTGTATTGAGACTGATTCACTTTAAGCGATGTAAAAACTTCCCATTTATAATTTTCGTTCATTAATTATAATACAAATAATTATAATTCAATAATTATAATAAAAAGGGGCTGAATCTTTGGAATAGGGACATGGTTTTTCAGTGGATCCATATTACTTCTCATGATTATTTATTGTAATTATAACGTTGCATTAATTTATCTTAATTCGTTGTGCTAATAAGATTTTATCAAATTAATTTATAACTTTTTTTTAAGAAAAAAATAGATTAACTAAAACAATTAACTCCTTAACTTTTTTCAATAAATTTTATCTTAAAAGAATCAATGACTTGTCCAGCTTTGCAAAAATTAAATGGGCACCTGATACTTAATATGTTTGATTATTAATATTATACGTATTTAAATTATTTAAAAATAGAAAACAAAATTCAGATTGATTTTTCAGTATTATTTAACAAATTGGATTAATTATTTAAATTGGTCTAAGTATAAAGTTGATATGTAAAAAAGTATAGTAATATATTGATTTTGCATAAGGATGAATGAATCATTTAAATATATAGATTTTTTGTTAGACAAAAATAAGTTTGTATACGATTTTTTAAAGTTTTTTAAGTATATATCTAATAATTAGATAAATACTTGCACGGGTAAAATGGTGGTTTATTTTCTTCTATTGACAAATTTATGCGATATTTTGTTATAATTCATGAATCGCAATAATTTTTACATAATATGTCAACTGTTGTTGACTTTTTTTTTATGTTCAAAAATCACAAAATAAAACTTAATAAATATATATTTACTTTAAATATTTTCAATAGACAGTTCTTTCAAAATTATAATACCTATAAAAAATGGAAAGGTAATCGAAAATAATTCATATAAAGATCATTTAGAGACTTTTACATACTGTAGTTTAGAGTTATTTTTATTAACATATTGTATGATACGGTATCGCGTTTTCCTCAGCCTCATATCACCTTATCAACCTTAATAACAGTGTATCGGACCTGCATCTTAAGTGCATGGTGACCTAGTTGTAAAATTTGCCTCTACGACGCCTTGGGTCACGGGTTCTAATCCTGTATCGTTCCTCTTTTTTTCGCAGGATTTCCGGTTCACTTTCTATAACAGGCCGTCAATGTTATATCGAATGATTGATACATCTATCAAGTTTGTTAACTTCTTTTTTCAAATGGACATTATATTTTTATTTGTTCAAGACCTACATCAAGAATAATTTAAATATTTTTAGCTTCGATGGGGGAAGCTTAGAAGATATTAATTTTACTATGATGTTTTTTATTTTTTTGGTGTCTATTACCACTTCTTCTCAGCTCTCACCGAACCGATTTCTTTCAACAATACGTCAAAAGATTACCTTTAAAAATTGAAAACATTTCCCTCGTTTTCCATTAATGGTGGAAATCCCTAAAAAAATTACACTGTTTTTTTTTTTGGTCACTGTTTTGACCAAAAAGTGAATCAATTTTACAGGATAGGAATTTCGATTTATTATTGAGGTTATAGTACAATTGCTACAACAGGCTTAGAACACTAGTGCAATGAAATTTTTACAGTTTTTAATGACTAATCTAATTCTAAATATTTAAAAGGAGAATATATTCATAATTTATTAATATCTAAAGTTTCCCCTTGTCTAGCATATTCTGAATTAACGATCCTGTTTTTGTAGTAAAGTTATTATAATAATTAGTCAACTGTAAATCACATTTAATATTATATCAAACATTAATAGAATATAGATATTAATGAAAAAGTACTTTCTTAAAAATCAATAATTATAAATTTCATTAATTTTGGGAATTTTAATATGTATGTATGTAAAATATTTTTTAGTTTTAGATTTACGTTTAATTTTTATTTAACATTTATTTAGCGGAGATAATACATCTTTACGTTTTTCATAATTACATTTAGGGTATTAATTTTACATACAAAAAATAGGAACAAATTAGCTAAAGAAAATGTCATGTTTTTATTTATTTTATAGCATAAATAACAAGAAATAATAATTGGCTAATAAAAATAGACATTATTTTCAATTACTATGATACAATAATAGTTTATTTTCTATGGAAATTTTAGTCTAAACATTCATTATTTAATTATTTTTCTTTAGTACAATTTAAAGAGTAATTAATAGTGTTTTTATTCCTATAAAATATAATAATGCCACAAAAAAAAAGCCTATTTAGTAAATTTATAAATTTTATAAGAAAAGTATGTCAAACGAAGAATAAAAAAAATTGTGCTAATATCAAGAGAACAAATGCAAAAGTTGCTGCGAGTGGAGACTCGTTACATCCGATAGTGCCATCGAAGGGTACTACTGATGAAAGGAAAATTGGTTTGTAGTTATTTTATATAATTGTAAGGACAGCTTGTAAGTTTATGCATTTACACATTATTTTTGTAATTTTCTGAAAACACTTAGTCCAATTAAATTTATTATAAGATATTACAAAAACACAAACAAATTTTCTGAAAAAAGAAAACATTAAAACCTTTCAATATAAATGCATTGTCAATTGTAAATTCGACTTAATATACGTGAATTTTGTTGATTATTAGTGCCTTGAAAATACTTTATATTCTATTATATTTAATTTATTATGACCTCTTACACTTCCCTACTACACTAATGCTTAGATGTTTTAATAAGTTCATTGTTTATAACTATATCTCATTTTATAGATAAGATTCAAGACTTTTCAGGAGAATCTAACCAGTATCTTATAAAAAATGGTAGCGTACGAGTAAAACGCGAGAATGGACAAAGAACTATGGTCTACCAAATAACCGACTTAAAGGAATCAATAAAACGTGAAATTTTAAATGACCCAAAATTGGAAATCATCATTCGAAGTAGTTATTCATATTTTAAATTATTATTCTATAAAGATATATAATGACTAAGTTTAAAAAATAAGGAAGTGAACCTCTACTACACAACTTATTAAATGTCTTTAAGTATCCATAATTTATACCAACATTTTATTTAATAGATCAGATTCAAGATTTAACGTCCGAATTTATCCAGGAAATTGTTCAGAATTGTTTAAGGGAGTCTACCGATTACTTGATCAAAAATAGTAGTAGTCCAGAAAAATGCAAGGAAGAAGAAATAAATATGAACGAAAAACTAACCAAGTTAAAGGACTTAAGGCAAATTAATGGTAAATCTATATTTTTTAATTTTATAAAAAAAAAACAATAAAAAAATTATAGTATATATTTATAAATTTAAGTATTGTATTAATTTTATCATAATAAGTCACTATATATGTTTTCTAAACATGAAAATCTTCCAGATTTTATTCCTCTAGCTCCGTCACTATTCCAAACTCTACCAACGCTTTTAAAAGCAGATGATAATATTAAAAACAAAAGTAATATTGATAGACCAGCTTTACCAATTAATCTTATGAATGAAATTAAACACGGTGTGGAATTGAAGGTAAAATGTTTAACAATTAATAATTAATTATGGTGCAAATTCTATATTATAGCGTAATGTAAGCAATATAATTTCCTATAAGTCAAATTTTCCCAATAAAGTGATTATAGTTAAATTTTTAAAAAATTTTTTTCGTACTTATGAAGTGAATCATATATTAATGAATCACATTTTTAACACTTCCTAATATTAAAACATTTTGAACTATAAATCAAGTTAGATGAGATAATTTTACCTATATTAATTATACTTAAATCAAAATATTTTAAAATATATAAAACATTAGCATGTGTTTGATTTTTTAATTTTATATAGCCGGTAAAGCCAGTGGTCAAAGTATTAGAAAAACCAAATATAGATGAAAAAAGCCTTCAAGGAATGAATCCATTGAATAGTACTTGTATATATACATAGAAAGTCACTATTTATGTTATCTAAACATGAAAATTTTCCAGATTTTATTCCTCCAGCTCCGCCACTTTTCCAAACTCTACCAACGCATCCAAAAGTGGATAACAATACTACTAGCAAAGGTAAGATTGATAGACTCGCTCTACCAATGAATTTATTGGAAGAAAGGAAACGTGGCTTCAAATTGAAGGTAAACTTTTTTAACAATTAATAATTGAGTACGGTGCAAATTCCTTATTATATCTTAATGTAAGTAATATAAAAATCCATGTTTTCCAGATGATTAAATGTTAATATGTATTTCAATGAATTTATAAATAATTTAATCATGTGAATTCGCATAAACAGGCCACAAGCCCTCCCACACTCTTCCAAATTTCTGCATTGAGTTAATTTTTTACTTTTTTTTTGTCATACTTATGAAGTGAATATTTATGAATCATACATTAAATACTTCATAAGAATCATCAAATATATATATGACATTAATTTACAAATTAATGATTCGTTTTATTATAATCTTGTATGTGTTAGTTAAATTAATAATTAATAATAATAAATTATTTATTGTCCGGGTATCTTTTCTTATATAATCAAGTCCCTCACATAAGTGATTAGTTTTTTATTTAGCCACTAGGTGATGGTTCCACAATCTGTTGCGTGGCCCAAGTAGTCAAAATAAAATTCTTAAAAATATATATAACCTTAGTACAAGACTTTTAAATTTTTTATAGCCGGTGAAGCCAGTGGATAAAGTCATAGAAAAAGCAAAGTTAGATGAAAATGAACTTGGAAGAATGAACCCATTAGATATGGCCATGTTCCATCGGATAAATATGATGTCGAGCAGTTCTAGCTCCGACTCTTCATCAGAAAACTCGTCTCAAGATGAATGGGATTAACCAAATAAAAATTAATCGAAAAGAAAAACATGGATAAATAATATTATAATTAATAAGTCAACCGCTCTGGAGCATAGTAGGAGGGTAATCAAAAGGTGACTTAGATGAGCTGAGGATGCCGGTTTGTCTAATGCGGACAGACAACTGGACACAAACGGATCATTCGTTGACTTTGTACTTACTATGTTTTCAAAACCAGAATCATTAACCAATTGCTAACTGCGACGTTCGAGGTTTTTGAGAGAAACTTTTTAATTGCATATTTAAAATTATTATCCATACTAATCTTTTCGAATTTTTTTTTTTTTGTAATCAATGTAGTGTTAAGATTTTTTCTAGTAAAAAAATAATTAAAAATATAAGGAGTTGTTTAATTACGATTTATTTTACTTGTATTTGAATTCTATTAAACTAATCAATTCAAATAATAATGAATTATTATTTTACATAAATTTTATATTATTTTAGTTTCATAAAAAAAAAATTTACTGGCCTTAATCCGAAAAAAGATAATTATCAGATATATTAAAATTATAAGATGTAATATAGTAAGACAATGAGATGAATCCTTAAATATCATTATAGCAGTGAAATTCTTACTATATTGGTCCTCATCATCCTTCATCAAAAACATTCACATTAGAAAAATTATTTCAAATGTTAAACCGCTAAGTTACCGAAATTTACAAAAGAATTATGGCAAACAAAAGCCACAAAAAAAGGTCATCTGCAAAATATACCACAATATTGAATGCGAAGACTAGTAGAAATTGGTATAACTCAACGGATATTATATAAATAAAACGATTATAAAAAAAATAAGATAATAAAATCGAAATAAATTTTGTTAAATTCTTAAATCATGTCTTATAATCAATGCTAATGTTACAAGAGTTCATTAACTAATTATATTAGTTATATTTAAATATTTCATGTAAATTGAATTGTTCTAAGTAATTGTTTGTATAAAACTCATGCCAAACATAGTAATAAATATTGAAAATAATATATATTATTTTTTTGTGTCTATTACCACTTTTTCTAAGCTCCCACCGAACCGATTTCCTTCAACGATACGTAAAAAGATCACAAATCGTATCTAGTTGAAGAAATTACTCTAAAAAATTAAAAAAAATTCCCTCGTTTCCCATTAATGGTGGAAATCTCTAAAAAAATTACAAAATTAAAAATCGATAATTTTCGAAATTTAATAAGTGATTAATTTTTAATTGTTATCAAAATATTTTTGGAATTCAACCGAAATAGTTAAAATTTTTTATTATAGTTGTATTTAATACATGCCCAAAACTACATTTATTAAATGTTAAAACATATTTAAAGAAAAGTTAAAATATTTTTAGTAATAAGATCTTGAAATAATTTTTTCTAAACAATTAAACGTCATAATTGTTGTCGTGTAATATTTCTGCAGTCATTTGAAAAATATATAATTTTTTATCTTGAGGTTATTGGTTAAATTGTTTGTGCCGTGAATTTGTTAGCAATATTATAAAACTATATCAAATGAATCGTATTATCAAAAATTACTGAATACGATACTTCAAATATTTTAAATTCTTCAGTATATTATTTAAGTTCACAATCCAATATTCTAATTTTGATTAGTTATGATTAATATATTTATTTATCAAGCAGTTCACTTTTATGTAAAGAGTATACTATAGTTGATTCAACCTATATAGAGGTGTGTTAAAAAAATAACGAGAATTTTCGTTTTTTGAAAAAAATATTTATTTATTCGTCTACATTAATATTATCGCCTTCAAAACAGTCGCCAAAAGATATGAACTTGTGCCAACGTTTCTTCCAATTCTCAAAACATTTCTCAAACTCGATCTTTGGGATAGCCTTCAGCTCATTTAGCGATGCACTTTTAATGTCATCTATGCTTGTAAATCAACGGCCCTATAAAGGTTCTTTTAATTTTTGGACATAGAAGAAAGTCACACGGAGCCATGTCTGGTGAAAATGCAGGCTGGGATATCGTTATAGTATAGTTTGTGGCAAAAATTCATGAACAAGCAATGAAGTGTAAGCAGGTGCATTATCGTGGAGCCAAATCCATGAATTTTTTTGATACAAATGTGGGCGTTTTTTTCGGTTTGCTTCACGCAAACGGCGTTGAAACTGTAGGTAGTACTCCTTATTTGGCCTCGTGGCAAGAAATCATGTTGCACTTTGCCATTAAAATCGAAGAACATAGTGAGCATAACCTTTACGTTCGTTCGCACTTGTCGAGCTTTTTTTTGTTCTGGCGATCCAGAATGTCTCCACTGGGATGATTGAGCTGTAGTTTTGACGTCGTATCCATAATCCATCACCTGTTATAACACATTTCAGTAATTCTGCATCGTCGTTAACTTCATGAAATGACTCCTGAGCAAGTTCCATTCTCCGATGTTTTTGTTCAAAATTCAATAATTTTGGAACAAATTTTTCTGCTTTGCGTTTCTACCTAAAACATTAGGAAAAATTTCATGGCATGAGCTAATCGATATCCAACATCATCAGCGACTTCTTTTATTGTGATTTGGCGATCGCTCATAACCATTTCTTTCACTTTTTCAACGTTCTTTTCGGTTGTTGATGTTGGAAAGGCTTATATCACTAGTAAACCCTTGTTTTACTCACGACAGACTCACATTAACATTTACCACACTTGTTACACTTAATTTTATTTTTTATGCAAAATTTGATACAAATCCTTTAAGACATTATTTTAACAAATGAAAATCGCTAAGCTTATAAAAACACGTCTAACCTTAGTGGATGCCACTGACAAAGGAAAAAATGAATCCAACTGAAAATTTGATCATACTTCAGGGACATGTTTATCAATATTATAAAAAATCTTTTTTGATAATTCGAATCTCCAAACTCGCAAAATTTAAAAATGTCCGTTATTTTCTGAACACACCTCGTAGTTTGGATTTATAACGGCTATCTGTAATATGTAACTATTAATTTGATACATTCTGTAAAAATATTTTTTCACAAAAATTAAAACTTTTTGTCAATCTGTGGTAATAAATTTATTATGAAAACATTATAAACATAGCTAATTTATTGTTAACATTAAGTAATATCACAGTTAATACTATTAAAAAATTTTAATTCACATTAGTGAATAATTTTTTTCATATTATATATATATAAAATTAACACTTTTTCTACTTCATGGACGATCATATGATAAAATTTTACTTATATACAGGGTGTAAATCTTTCGAACCATAGTAATGTATGGGCGAGTATCCTGGTAAAGTGTAAAATAGGACCTCGTTTTTTTTTTTTTTTGTTTTCCAAAATTGGAGGAATTTTGGAATAACCCCCCTGAATTTATCTAAAATTAAAAATAAATCATACCACAATATTTCCCGCAAAATTCTTATACAAATTGAATGGTCACTCGATTTTTTGTAATTTTTGCGCCCTCCCCTGAACTTTGGGTTCAAAGTTGGAAAAAAAATTCACATTAGTGTGACCTATCAATTTGTATTGTAATTTTACAGGGAGTCCTGTGATGTAGTTTATTTTTAGTATAAACGATTAAATAACAAGAAAAACCGAAAAAACCTACAAATAATGTAATATTTATGCATTTTTATTGCACAAAAAAAGAAGCTATATTTTCAAGGTTATCTAATATTATGTGCAACTTAATAAGTGACTATTCAATAGTGAACAGTATTTTTCGAACATTTAAATAAACATTAACAAGCTCAGTGATGCACCATATTCTCATTATTGATTAATTTCGGAAAAGAGTAGTGTGCCGATTACATTAAAATAATTATTTCTAATTACCCTATTGTAATAAAGTTAAAAATATTCATTTCAATATTATAATTGTTTTATTTTCCCGACCTAAAAAGAAAAAAATTTATAATTTTATAACAGTTTCAATGATAAAAATTATAGTCGGTTTGAATAAATAATAAAAGACGTAATAAATTCATGAAATTAAAAAAATATCACATTATTTGTGGGTTTTTCGGTCTTTCTTGTTATTTAATCGATTAAACTAAAAATAAACTACATCACAGAACTCCCGGTGAAATTTCAATACAAATTGATGGGTCACACTAATGTGAAATTTTTTTCCAACTTTGAACCCAAAGTTCAGGGGAGGGCGCAAAAATTACAAAAAATCGAGTGACCATTCAATTTATATGAGAATTTTGCGGGAAATATTGTGATATGATTTATTTTTAATTTTAGAGAAATTCAGGGGGGTTATTCCAAAATTCCTCCAATTTTGGAAAACAAAAAAAAAAAAAAAACGAGGTCCTATTTTACACTTTACCAGGATACTCGCCCATACATTACTATGGTTCGAAAGATTTACACCCTGTATATAGAAATATAAATTATTATATATATCTTATTAATAATATAACTGTAAATTTCAGTTGAATTGATCAAGTCAAGATCTAAAAAGAGTTCAGTTATTATTACAATTATGTTTTATATAAAAATAGTAAATAAAATACCATAGAATGCTTATAAAAAACTACTAACAATTTTATATAATTTTAGTAATACTCAATGTATGAAAACATTAAATTAATCTAAATAATAATTTTATAAAATTGGTTTATGTTAAATCCGCGTGACACCAAATCATAAATAAAATTTTAATTATTGAAAATATTTTTCGTTATGGTATATTAAAATTCTAAATAATATTTACAACTCTTTAATGAATTAATTTCATTGATTTTTTCTGGATTGATTTCTTTTAAGTTAAAGTACTACGTATTTATTTTGTATTCTTATTAAGCATTAGTATTCCAGTTTGGTTCACGATCATCTAGGATTTCTGCATCAATTTTTACTAAAAAATAATAAAATATTAATAATAACATTGACTTAAATGTATAAAATATATGTTTCTTAATAAAATGTTTAAATAAAAATTTTTGAATAGTGAAAAATATTAGTTAATAATTTAAATTATTTTAGAATGAATCTTTTTTTGTATAATAATCTATTATTTAGAAGTTTGAATATTTATATAATCATAGTTTGACATCTGTAAAATTCGGTGGGTGTTTCAGCTTTTAAATACTCTTCCTAACTAGGACCATCTAGGAGAAAGGATGATGGAGGGGGTTTCACATTCCCTACTTGCAAAATTTATTCATTTTAGTCTGCAATTTTTAATTTAAGAAGATGCTGCCAAAAAAAAATTATTATAAAAAGGGAACACGATTTAAAACAAATTATTCAATCGGCAAAAATAATTTTTTTACCTTATCATATTTTCAGCTTCATTAAGGTCCTAACCTAAATCCACGACTGGTATAAATATAAATTTTTAGTATAATTTTTAACTATAATTAAACCTCAATAAGAATGCAACGTATATTTATGCTTCTATTTTTAATAAAGTTATTTTTTGTTCTAATATATAATATAGGTCATATATCTCAAAAATATTTTTAGGGTATCCTTTTGTTAAGGATATTAAAAACATTTGAATAAATTTAAAATCTATATTACGTGATAGAAAAATGTGGAGATTACCATTGGTTGTAATACTTGCGCAGAAGACACCAGAAAGTCTCATTATATTTATCTCTTAAAACCCTGATTGGTATAAAAACAAACTTGTAGATAATTTTGGTACAAGGAAACTTTTATTAAACCGAGAAGGTATAGCAAAGCTAATAGTGATAGTAAAAAATAATTGTTTTTAAAAGTAAAAGAAATAATTAATTATTTCTGAAACATCTATAGCAATCTTATAATTTGATTAAGTAATGTTCATGTGAGTTCAGTTTTGTTCGTTAATATTTGTATCTTCTATAAATGTTTAACGATGTACATATTATGAAGATACTAATATAAGATATTTTTTGATGTAAGAATTAAAAATAGTAAATTCTTATTTTATAACTAAATCTACTAACATCTCGGTCAAAACCAATTGACAATTAATTTGTTATATTGAGAATATTTAATTTTAATAGAATTTATACTTACATCGACATTCTATTTTTTTTATTAATCTAGTTCCCAATTTATGTTTTATTTTCATTACATTAGCGACTATCCATGCCGCTGTTTTTTCTCCTTTTTCACTATCTTCTGCTTCTACCCGAGCCCAAGCGTCATTTTCCAACTTGATATCTGCTTCTACTCTTGGCCTAAGAGCTCTTGTACGGTCATATACTAAATCATGGTATCGACATGCTTCATCCAATCCATTAATACCTGTCTCGTTTTTAGCTATTCTTTCTGATGGTGTACCCGGTCCACAGTAACTGTATCCTGGAAAATGAACTGAAACACACAAGTTTATTTGTATAGTAAAAAATAAAGTACTTATTTCAATATTTATTTCTCGAGAATTTCAAATATTGTTTTTAAATAATATAAAGGTAATATAATATCATATTATAATATAATATTCGTTCATTATTATTTTTAATTTATTATGCTTTTAACAAGGCAAATTTATTTTTATCTACTAAATTTTGTAATATTACGGGAAGCCAACCTACAATTGAATAATGTTCAAAATACATTTATTTTAAGATACAAAATATTAGTCGTCCAACAAAGATATGTAATATTACTGAAATATTTTTATAGTTCAATTTGAATTCTTTAAGTACTTACCTTCTCGACGAATTCTAAAACCACAACAATCAGTAGTCAATAAAAAAAAGTACAACAGTATTACAGATAAAAAATGTAACATTTCAATAATTTATTGATTGGATGTCGAGTTTAATTAAATAAATTAATGCTTATTTATATAAAAAAGTAATCCAATAATTCATTGATCATCACCTGATTAAAGAATTCAAAACTATACTACGATAGTCAAAGAACTACTGATTCTTAGATCTACTCGTGTACCAGTATATAAATGCTCAATCGAAGTCAAGTTGATTGCGTCTATGTATAAATTATATTCAGCTGATTTTATTTTTGAATTATAAAAGTTGAAGGTTAGCTATTTTATGAAAATATTACAAATTTATAACAAAGGGTACCAAACGAAATTATCTTCATTTATAATTTTTAAACGCTATACAGATTATGTTAATTTGAAATTCTTTACTGTGAACTTTAACATTAAAACGTGAACTTTGAACTTTAAATTGAATTATTTTTTAATTAAGCTCAATTAAATCGTTTTTAAAATAATGCATAAGCAGTATGTATAATCTTAAACACTTATCTTATGAAGTAAATAATTGATTGTATAATTCAATTATTTATAAATAGAATCAAATTCACAATCAAAACAAATAAAAAATAGAAATTGTAGATCACTTATGGCTAATATTAAGTGAAAAAAAAAAATAATAAAGACAAATTATGATAGTTTATAAAAAAAAAGTTTTTTTTTTCAATGTATGCATAGATATCCGATCACCTTTAATTAAGGCTAATATTCATGCTTCTTAATGAAGTATGAAAATGATTAGGATTGAATACATAGATAGTTAATTGATACATAGATAAACTTAATAATTTAGAAAGCTTTTAAGTGTTGGACAATTCAACTGTACTTTTTTTGAGAAGGTTTGAGAATATCGTCTACGACCTATAGGTAACCAGTAAATAAAAAAAATAAAAAATATTTGTTCACAAAAATAAAAGTGATAAAATCTGTTAAATATTTAACTACCTCAAGTTGACCCATTTTCCGATAGGTAACAAAAAAAAACCAACTCTTCACATATTTTTGAAATTTAGTCTCATAATTTTGTTTTATATTTAACGTTGCTAAAGATTTTTGATTAAATGAATAAAAAATAAAAGTACTTTAAGTGAAACCTTAATTGTATAGCGCCTATATTGTTCATGTTGTACAGATCATATTTTATTTCATTTAGCTATATAATTTTCTAAAATTATATAACTTATAAATTAAAAATTAAATTCTTGTAGCTTATATTTAGAATGACATATAATTTGCACTTTTGAGTATATTTCATCGTTAAAAAATAAAAAATAATAAGAGGAAAATGCCATGAATAAGTAATACGGTAAGCATAAGGATCATTTATAGCTTATAAACATCATAGTATATTAAATTTTCCATGGGAATATCCACGACCTTGGTATTTTTTATACACGTGGATTATGAAAATAATTATATTTTTGCTATTTCATTTTTCTAATGGATACTGGTAATTATCGAGTGAGAAAACAAATGAATTAAACCGGTTTGGTAAAAAATAAAATGTTTAGGTTCAGCCAAATCGTTCAAAAGAAGAAACTTATAATTTAATTAATAACAAATGAGATATTTTTATTTTAAACTTAAAGGTACACGTTTAAATAATATAAATATTTTCAAGTAACTTACATATTTACTTAAATTTCATTTTAGTGATACAACTTAACTTTTATAGACCAAAAAATGTCTATAGAAGTATCTATAACAATTTTATAAATACTTTTTTTAATTTTTGAATATATCTTTTTAAAAGTTATCATGACATAATTCAAATATAAATACTTAAAAAGCCCTTTGTTTGGAAAATATCACATTAAATTTTTACTGAAATACATAGAATAATTAAAAATTAAAACTATATTAAAAATGTTAATTTAAAACTAAAGATATTCAACTAAAAAAGCTTCAAAAACCACTTTAAAATTTTGATATCATTATCAACGCTAAGCACATACATATGCGTTTGGCGTTGATAATGATAAACATAGTTTCCGAAATACGTATCCGCAAGATTTTATAGTAATATTTTTATTTAAATATTTTTAATATTTTTTAGTTTTAGTTTTAAATTAATGTTTTAATATAGTTTTTATTTTAAATAATTTTAGCCACAAGGCATACATTTTTATTATATTGAATAATTGTTACCATTATTTTGATATGCATTGAAAACCTTGGAATTCCCTTTTTATACACTATAACTTGCATTTTATTTATTGAGTTTCAGTAGACACAAACGTAAGACGATAAAATATTAATAATAAGATTTAAAGCAATATTTGTGAGATACTAATGACTTCAGGATAAATTCTTATCAAGGCTTCACGTAATATTTTTCAAAATATAAGTGTTAATTATTATTATTTTTTTGCAACAATAATTCTTTGATGAATTATACTTTATGAGAAAAAATTAAATTTTTACCATTACTTGTTAAGCCTTAAACGTTTATAAACTTTTGTTTTTTAAATGGCAACCTTATTTTTTTTTACCGTTGGGTTTGACTAAATAAAAAAAAGGATTGCTTGTAAGAAAATTGTTTTATTTCATTCAATTTCAGTGTGTTACAAGTCTTTTAAGTTTAAGGGAGATCAAAGAATAATCATTTATTTATACAAGGAGTGAACACTATAAATCCATAAATGCTATTAGTTTTAAACAATGAAATGAACGGTTTTAACAGCATAGTATCTTAGTATAGCAAGGATATTTCATATGTCATGAAGCTTTTTTGTCTTTATATTTTTTTATCAAAATAGATTTGCGATATTCATTTATGTTAAATTAATTTTTAATTAAATAATGAAAAAATTATATGTAATTCACTATTACTTTGAAATGACACAGTCAGTATTTTGTTTCGTTAGGTGCAAACGACATCATTAACCTTAACACTACATAATTCAAATTTGTACATAATATTATATAAAATATATCACTTAATAATTGTTCTTATTGAAATTAGACTACTACAATATTTTAACGCATAATAATAATTGACAATGATGGTGAGTTTTTTCAAGTCAAAAGATTACCAATTATAAATTACAATTGTTTGTTTCAGTTAATAGATAAAATTATAATTACAAATAGAAATTTTAATTAACTGCTATTAACTAATTAGAAAATCTTTAATGACTCATCCACTATGATCATGATATTCCGGATATTAAATAATGTAATAGTGCAATTGTTATTGTTTTTTAATGTCATTTTAGCTTTTGCTTGAAAAATAACATAAATATGAAATAGTATATAGAATTTACTAGCATAGTGCGTATAATAATAATGAAGTTGAGTTTTTTGTTGAAAAAAAAAATATAAAAAATGTATAATTCTGTATTATAGATAAATATTTGTGATAACTTAAAGCGACATATTGTAGGAAAATGAATCAAATAATTAAATTTCAGGTTTTTAGATATTAAATTAAATAATATTATTAGTTTTAAAATGTAAAAAAAAATACCAATATGTATATTATTTAAAAGCATTTGTCAAATATAATTCTTGATAGCCAATATACTTTTTTATAAAGGTACATGTTTAGTTAATTTTTAGTCAAGATCAAAACGTTTACTATATTAAACAATTTTTTGCTCTATAATAATAACGATTTAATTGGTATAACGATTGCTTTCACTGCATATGTAATAACTTTTTTTAACTATAGATTTTTTGAAACTTTACAAGTTCTATAAATTATATTTATAATTATATCATTAAATTAAAAAGAAATACACTGCTGTAAAAGTTACTAGGTAAGTATTCTCGTCATTATTCAGTTTATTAGTCAGGTTTGATGGGAAAATATTAAAATAGGCATATGAAAAAATTATTTTAGATCCCTTTTACCTCTTAAATTAAATCTGAATGAGTGTCTAACAGCCATCTCAGCTCGGTCTAAGTAAAATAATGATGGCGTGTGAATATTTTAGACATACGAATTAGTTTATCTATAGAGAAAAAATATTAGTTGGTCCGATTATGTTTCCAGTGATAAAGTGCTATAGACATTGCTACTATATAAATTCAGTTACATTAGCTGTTTCATAATAAACGACATCGCGTTTTATATTATAAAACACGTTTATTTATTTCACCTAAAACGAGTTGTAAACTTTTTATAATCATAGAAGTAGAATAAGAGCTCTACCAAAATTGAAATCGCTACAAAACATATAGTTTATTATGAAGTTCATTATCAGTTTGTTGAACTAGAGAAAGGTTAAAACGTAATAAATAATTAACTATATCACGTTGTTTTATTTATTTATATCGCTGATTAAACACTTCTTTGTATAATAACTACATTAATTTCTGAAAAAAAATTGTTAATAAAAGTCCTTTTCTATTTATGCTATTTAAATAAATTATTATTTTTTTTTCTTTTGAAAAAATTGACCATGTAGCTTGATAATTAAACTGTGCACTTAAACACTAATCTAATAACTTTTAATATATTACTTATTTTTCTTATTAGAGTATGTATATAAATATGAAATCAATAAAATTATACATGATTTATACCAAAAAGCATATTATGAGCTATTTACCATTTTCTATAATCCAAAATCTATGACACTTTCAAAAAGTTTTAATCTTGGTGCAATTATAACAATATTTTTGGAGTGATATTCTAATTTTCCTCTTCCTAAAATTTTATATTATAAAATGTATAAATTTTCTCGAATTCTAGAGGTACTAAAACTTATTATCAAGCCTTTCTATCAATTTCTATTTTTTTATATAATAGTTAATTAAGAATACCTCCATAACAGATCTATGTTTATTATTTATTCATTATTAATAACAATAATTAATAACTAATAACAAATAAATAAACCGTTTTTAAAGTAAGATTGTGGTAAATATTTTATTTATATATCATTAATATTCATTTTAATTATAAAACATTCAAATTTTACTTTTCAATTTATTTTAATCCTTGCCAAAATATATTATTATTCCTTTCGACTAAAAAGTATTGGCTCGTTCAAAAGCTTAAAAAATGATGTATATTCATAGGCACAATCTTAAGAGGGCTTAAGTAACTCAAAAAATAAAAAAAAATTGAATTATTATATCAAAATATTTTTTAGAGTACGAAAAAACTTTGCATTCCAAAACTTTTGTGTAAGTCACGTCTATGTTTGTACTTATTATTATATGAATATATTTTATAAATAAGAGGAAATTAAATTTAACGTCTAAAAATATCATACAAGTTGTGAGTATGATAGTTTGTATGTTGAATAAAAAGACGGCGGTGGACTAAATAATGATTCTCAATATATATCAAGACATCAATAATACATAGTTTTTGAAAAAGACAATAATCATCTCAGTTTTAGAATTATTTATATAGTAAAAAAATTATTTAATGACAATATTTTATATAAATAAAATAATATCGAAATCGGGCTAACTAAATCACAAAATTTTGTCTCAATTTGAATTATAATTTAAACCATAAAATACAAAAGTTATATATTTTAAATTTAAGTATAATAATTATTACGCAGACTAAAGTAATTAAACATATGATGAAAGTTAATATCATAACATAACAGTTAATTTTATTAGCATTCGCTCTAAAATAAGTAATTTTGAAATAGTTTTTGAAACAAAACCTTTTGTTTATATGGGCAAATTAAAAAGAATAATAATATAATCAATGTTACCCTATTCTACTGTACCATAATTAATTTCATTTTAGTTGTAAAAAATTGTCATAATAATTATATGAATTCTTAAAAAAGATGTCCGAATTTTCACATATATGTGTTGGAAGTTTTTAATGTAAACTATGTAAGAGAAAATTTGTAGAAGTAGTGATAAAAAATGTTAGATTTTTGTACGAATTTTTGATACTTTATGCGTAGACTCAAATAGTACTTTGGCTAGTTAACATATCCTGAGATGACATTAGCACCCCCAATCAGATTTCACCATTTTTTTTTAAATTTTATGAGGAAAATTAATATAATATCTTATATTATTGTATAGATAAATACTGCTTTTTGAAATCTTGTCTTTTAATATTGTGAGTATAAAATACGAATTTTATTTTAAACGCAGTGATATGT
Organism: Daktulosphaira vitifoliae; assembly: GCF_025091365.1. Taxonomy (NCBI): domain Eukaryota; kingdom Metazoa; phylum Arthropoda; class Insecta; order Hemiptera; family Phylloxeridae; genus Daktulosphaira; species Daktulosphaira vitifoliae. Next base: position 6,503,097 of record NW_026099576.1, on the reverse strand, counting down.
TTTGCTTCCAATTAAAGTTAAAATATTACAGTGGTAAGAAGAAAATATATATATACAAAAGGAGCGTCCATCGTTTCCGCCAAACCGATAATTTATATCTGTTTATAAATAGAAGCTTGAGAACCACTGGTTAAAATATTTTCCAAAATAACCCTATAATAACCATCTACTATTCATATAATCAAATTTTTTATTGTTATTCGAGCGCGGTGCATTGATAATTGTGAATCGTTCCATTCACATTTTAATGAACAATTTTATAAGGCGCATCCTTTTATTGATATATTTTTAAAAAATTTAGTAGAAAATGTGTCAATCATATAATTACATTAAAATATATAGTTCTATAATGCTGTCTTAAAAAGCGTACGGAATAAAATTGAAATCCGTTAAAAAAAAAAAACAAAAGAGGAGATTAAAATTTAATAAAAATGAAATTAACCGATTTGAATTTGTGAAATTAGTTTCCAACAACTATCGAAAAATGTATTGATCTATTTTTAATTATATTATTACACGTAATAGATATTTTCTAAGCTTATTATTAATATTTGAATTTTGTTTCAATATTTTGATGACTTTTTATTTTTTTATAAACTATATTTTTATTATTTATTACAAATATATATATATATATATATATATATACATACTTAAGATAGTTATCTATTATAATATATTTACCTTAGGTAATACGTAATATTTTCTTTATAAAGTTATACCCTATGTGATAAAATAAGTAATTATTCAAAACGACGTGACCATATTTAGGGGTGGTTAAAAGAGACAAAAATTCTTGGGGGCGAATACCATTTGATAGTGATGAAACAAAAAATTACTTTATTTTTCTCATTAATATTAATATCCTACGCAAAAATCTTAAATAAAAACTGAACGTAACATTCAATAAAAGCCAAACAATATGGTACCGGCTGCTACCTAACCTGTCCGTATGCTAAAACTGATACTGGTTTGTCGTGGTGACCCATCGATATTAAATTTAATTCAGTAACTATTTTCATCGTAAAGACAAAATAAAGTCCGAAATTTTTTTTTCCATGATAAAGTATATTACATTATCTTTAATTTAAAATATATATAAAAGTGTTAGAGTTAATTTTTTGTGAAAAAGTTGTCATTTTAAATCCTCCCCGTGGGCAAGAGTAAAGTGTCAGATTTATAATAAAAATATACCAAATGATAGTTAATGACATGATGCATCTATAAAAAAAATTATATTAATTTGGTCATTTTTTAAAAAGTTATGGCAGTTTAAGTAAAAAAAATTTAAACAATATTGATAATTAGCATTTCAAAAACTGTAATTCTTTGGAGTTTTCCCCCATTTACAGAGAACGAGGAAAATTGTTTCAATTTTTAAGGGTAATGTCTTCGACTAGATACGATTTGTGATCTTTTGACGTATCATTGAAAGAAATCGGTTCGGTGAGAGCTGAGAAAATGGTAACAGACACAAAAAATTTAAATCATAGTAAAACTAATACAATCTCAGCTTCCCGTCGAAGCTAAAAGGTGAAGTAAATCATTTAGTTAATAATTTTTAACATTGTGTGTAATTAACATCTTTTTTTGTTAATTTAATTAATGTCACTATATCTTTTTGAACTAACAATTAATTTTGATTGTAATATAATTGGTTTATGTTTATAATTGATATATTGAATATTGAATATTTTCTAATTAATTTTGGATATATATAAATTTTTATTCTAAATAGATATTTATATCAAATTCGTATATTTATGCATGATTAGATATTTAGAAAAATACTTCCTACCTAATTAAAGTGAGAAAAACCTACCAGTGCCAAGGTCATCAGTACGATTAATATTTTTACTTAAAACAGTTTAAACAAGTATTTAAAATTAAAAACTAGCAACTTAATATTCAATTTATAAATGTGATAATAACGCAAAACATATAAGTATCCGTTATTTTAGGTTCATTTACTTGGATGTTTAATTACTGGTTTTACCAGTAAAAAAACACTTCACTTCACTAGGTTTTTACAATAAAAAAATTACTAAAAAGTAAAATTATAAATTTTGTACAAATCAATATGTTATATATATTTTTGAAGTAGTTAAGGACTTGGAGAGCTATGTTAAAATAATAGTTTAACTAAGAATCTTGACCCTATTGATTAAGTTTTATTTTATTAAATTAAAATCATTCTAAATCAATTTATTAACTTTAATTATTCCGAAATAAATGCTCATCTCTCAAATTCATGATACAGTTATTTCTAGATATGAAAATTTGGCCTTATATTTAGTTAGACCTATTATGCTAAGTTACTTGTTAATTTTTGTTTATGTTTAGTCCTCTTTAATAGATTTAATTTTACAATTAATTTAAACTAAATAACAATTTTACACTATGTATCATCTAGAATTTTAAGTTACTTTTAAATAAAGATATTTTTTAGTAACTTCTTCCTAGTATTTATTTAAAATTATAATGTCATGCGCAAGAAAAAGTTAACAAGTTATATAAAAAAAAAATAGTATTATCGTCATCAATAAACATATTTAATAAAATATTCATTCAAAAAAATAATATTAAAATTAAATTTTATATTGCGAAAAGTTCCAAGGGGTTCCCGCTATAGAGTATCTCAAAATATTACCGAGTCTGATTTTTTACTTGTTACACGAGTGACCCGTGCGGGTCTTACTGTTTTTTTTAGATTTTGTATTAAAGTTTACAAAATATAATATTTACAAATTTTAAAAATTACACAGCTTGTTAAAATTTTGGTCGTGGAATATTTATGCATTTTTTTTATTCCTGATAGGTTATTTGATTCTGATTTTGAATACGTCCTTAGTTTTCTCTACTAACAATATTTTCGACACAATTCAAATATTTGTAAAATTATGTGATTTAGTTTCTCATTTACATTTTTCAAAATTTAATTTAGGGAATCTAAGTGAATGATACGGCCATAGAATCCACCATTATAAAGCAACAACGTCAAAAACATCAGAAAAAATGGAACAAAGCTAACGTGAGTGACTATGTGTGGAGTTTGATTTAGAATAAAAATGTGAACACTATTAAAAAAAAATTGTTTGAATGGATTTTATAAAAAAATAGTGTGATATATTTATGTATTTTTATTTCAGTTAATGTTAAAATTTGACTATTTTAATGGGTTTATATACTACAATTAATCGTTTAATTTTTCAAAATCAGATTTCTCCATAGCATTCTACTACAAAAAGTTCATCTTCTTCTTTTTTAGGTTTCTCAGACTTCCGACTGGTGTTGCCTTCCTACAATTCTACTCCATTCCTTCCTGTCTTCTATTTTGCTTTTAATATCATCATAAAAAGTTCATAGGTCATAGGAAAATAAAAAAATAGCAATAATTATGAATTTTTTCATCTTATTAAGTTTTTTAAACATTCATAGTGATTATATTAACTAAAAATTGAATAAATAAAAAAATCAATGAAATCAATTTAGTATTTTTGGAATCATCATAAGATTTTTTATCGGTATAATAAAAATAATAACAACTTAACATAAATAAAAAAAATTATAGACAAAAATTCAGCTAAACCTTTTTTAATAATGTTGTAAAATTCTACATCAAAAATGAAACATAGAATGATTTTAAAATTTGCACAAATTATCATGACAATATAAACATAATTATGAAGTATTGAAAAAAATCATTATTTTTTAATTAAAAGTTTATGTTAAAAACAGTTACAAATACTAAAAATTTGGCTAAAATATTGATAGTAGAGAAAAACTAACAGTATATTTAGATTTGCGTCAAAAACTTATTAGAAAAAAAAAAATTTTCCAAAATATTTCATAACCCAAATATTATTGAGTGTTAATAGCTAAATTACATTATACTTTCTTTAACCAAAAAAACAACTAAAAACCCTGTACAAAATTATTATACTTATTTTATTCACCATATCATTTAATCAGGAAAATATCATGTGTCATCATTAAATAGGTTATGTAATACTTAATATCAAAATGTCCAAGGTTTTTTTTTGGAAATGTTAGCTCTGGGTATTCAATTATCAACAAGTTTTACTTAATTAGTGGAATTTGTTTTTAGAACGTTTTGATGAAAAAAGTGTATTTCACCGAAATAAAATAAATATTTAATAATTAAGATATGCTTTAAATCTTAGTGCTTCTAACGTTATCGTATAAAGTCCAATATGTAATCAAAAATTGTGAACATAACAGTAGGTAATACTATTTTATTGTTACTTGACCAAGACCTCTAATAATTGGATAGCCGATTACTGTTTTAAAAATAAAAGTTGATAAAAACATGTTTTTCAAGATTGTGGCTATAACTCAATGCTACTTATAAACAATTAATCACAGAAGTCTCAGTTCGCAGTATTCAGTTTAATATGACGCTAGCACGAGTGTAGTCTAAGGTTGGGTTAATACGTTTTTTAATATAATATTGACACTTTTATTTATAGAGTTGAATACTTACACATTGAAATTAACAGAATAAATTAAGTACTTAAAGATTTTTTTTTTTTGTAAATTACCTGTAGTAAATATTGTCTTGCAGAAATAATCTGTAAGACTGAATAAATATTTTCAATTTAAAGAATGGTAAGTACAATTATTATTATCTAAAAATGTAAAATTTTCAATCAATAAATTTTGCCAAATGTAGTTTACCTTCTATTTCAATTGTTTTGTTATGGAATCATCTAATAGGTTAATTATTTACATTTAAAGATTTCAATATTTATTAATTTTTTAATAACATATAATGTATTACGAAGTATGTGTTCAAAATAAAGTATTACCAAATAAATGATAAGGGTAAGATTTACTGTGTGCTCAATAAATAGTTATTTATAATAATAGAGGAAATTTTGACATATCATTTTTAGCGTTAATGCAAAAATTTGAATATATTGTTTTGTGTTGGTGTATTTTTTTATGCCTGTCCATAAAACAGGGCCCTTGATAACCTTTTTGAATACTCATCAAAACATTTTTTACTCTGTATCGCTATTTAGGCAAATTAAAAAAAAATTAAAATATCGCTAACATTTACGAAAAGTATCAAAATGCCGCGTTATCTATAAAAGTAATAAATCAGCAGTATTTTGATAAAAAAATTAATTTTAAATAAAACTTTTGTTTATAATAAAAAACTTATTAAATAAAAACATCAAATATTAAAATAATTTATTTTACCATACACAGAAAACAAACCAACATCTCAATATTAATCACATAAAATGCTATTTAAGGGATGTAAATTATTATTGTCTTACATCCGCCTAAAAATTGTCTGATAATCGTATCAAAACCCTTCAAATTTAAGGTTTTTTGATGTTTAAAAATAAACTTTATCTATTATTTTGAATTGTTCTATAAATTATGTAATTCATAGATGAAGATTGCTTTTGTATTCTTAATAATAGCATAGTATTATAATTACCTAGAAGTGACTATACATATTATAAAATTTAGATCCATATATTTATGAGTAACCCCAAATGAAACGAACCCACCGAGATTAAGTATGAATATATTTTTAAATAAAAGTGGATTTAAACGCGTTTATTTTAAATTAGACAGCACTTATAGAAAATAAGATAAATTGTATATCCATTCAATTTTATTAAAATATAAAGATGATTAAAACTTTTTGAAAGTAAAAAAAAAAATCCGTAATTTAATAGTTTAAATTGTCATACATATACTATGCATATCAAAATTCATTATTTTGTAAGTGTAATGAATTTTTTTTTTATAGGACGTAACTAGTAGAATCTTTTCTACAATCGTAATTACTGCTTTGCTTACATCTTCGACAAATGCACAGTTTGGATTTTTAGGCTCAATATTCTCTTCTGATGAAGAAATAGCTGTACCCGTCACAACACCAGCCCCTCCAGTACATAGCGATGATGGTTGTGTTTGTAAGCCTTTTAATCAATGTCCAACTTATGAATCTGATGAGGATGGTGTCAATCAAATTGATATAAGGTAAATGTAAAATGAAAAAATAATAAAAACCTAAAAAAATGTTCACTTTTGTTAATTAAAAAAAAAAAAAATTGTCTATATATTTGACTACTCTAAAATGTTTACATTTTTCTTTTATGTATATAATTTATACAAAAAATATTATATTAATATACAGATAATCATTAAGAGGGAGACAAGGAAGAAATATTATAAAAACAAAATTCGTTTGAATAATAGTAAAAAAATTTCCCATCCAAAACAAAATCTTAAATATGTATGGTTCATATTATAGTAACTCAAACTAAAAGGAAAATATTAGTATTATTAAAAAAATTATGTTGGGTTGAGAAATTCTGTATTAATTAAAATAATAAATCTTTCGGGGTATGAATACAAGACCCGAGTAGTAATTCGAGTTCATATAGGTTCTTTTAACATAGTAACAATGGTGCTGAACTCAGTTCAAAACCTGTTTATAGCACGGTTCAAAATGAAATTTGAATACGGATTTTAACAGGGGGTGAACTGAGATCTACAAAAGTTCATTAAGAGTTCATAGACCGTTCCTCGGTTCAACTATAAAAAGCTCTATAACAGTTCAATAGTCGTTTATTGGTTCAATAATAGCATGCTTAACGACAGTTCATTAATCGTTCATGAGTTCATTAGCAGTACGGTATTTATAGTAAATTTATAGATTTTGTATACATTCAAAATTTTATAATTTTAAAATAATATATTGTTTTACTATGTACACTATGCATCATCTGTATAAAAAATATTTATTATATGCGGATGATACACACGTACATATATATATATATATATATATAATATGATAACAAATTAGTCATTATTAAATGTAATTAGTAAACAATCTATACATACAATTTAATTAAAATTAATAATAATAGATAGTAATAATGTTGTTAGCAAATAGAAAATTAATTGAATAATAAAAAAAAGAAGGAATTCTATTTCTATGGTACTTTTGCATTATTATTGCCAAAATGCTTTAAAATATTGATTATTATGGTATTAAATGATCTTTCGTGATCAGGTATTGTGATTTTGGTCAGTTATAACATCTAAAAAAAAACACACACATTAAACTAGTAAATATATTTATATACAATATATAGAGGTTCAAAAATTAGGGAAAAGAGTTCCAATTGATCGTAATAATTGACCTATTTTTCTATATTTTTTTGAACATGTAGCATGAACATGAACATAATGTAATACATACAGGTAATATACTACAGATGGACGGAGGGTAGGCAAAATGTGCTGTATAAAAACAAGGGCGATTTCATATCGCTTCTGTGGGGATGTCACATTCCCCAAATTTTTATCAATGTCACAGGTAGTCGACATTTTTAGAATAAATTTTGAAATTTCGTACTCATAAAAGTGCATAAATGTATAAAATTCATTTCATACCTCCTAAAATTTACCACTAGGATCGCTTCTGTATAGAATATAAGTTGTTGCATCATCTTCATCTCTTTTTATCCAATGTTTATTTAACTGCAATTTAGAAAAGAATAAAAATATTGGTTGTATTTTATATGAATATGAATATTGTTGGTTATTAAAAGTATTTACATTTTATTGAGCTTTTGAGTTAAAAGTCAATGTGTAAAGTGAAAAACGGTAGTCTGGCATTTCTCTTGTCGCTATGATAATGTCGATTGTCTCGAAAAAAAATTCACAAAAAAAGTAAAACAATCGTTGTTGATTTGCAAAAATGTCACAGTAAATTAAATATCAAATTAAAATCGCGCGAACTAAAACTGTTGTTGTTCAGCGGTTACTGACACTTCTTGTTATTTCTCCTAACACTCGTTCGTTAAATTCGCGTTTTGTCTTAATGAATAGATCCTTTAGTCTTTTTTAATTTAATGTTTTTTTTTTATTAATTTATGAATTAAGCTATAATTTGTCTAATAGTAGTACAATTGAATAGAATCATATGAATGGTTTTAACCGTTATAATGATTATTCCATTAGGATATCATTATGAGTGCGTGCGCGCTTTTAATAAACTGAAATAATTAAGTGAACGGTATTTGAACTGAGAGCCAAATTACTATTTGCAACCCTGAACTTAAGTGGAACCTTACAATTATTTTGAACATTTAACGGTCCTAACTTTTACCAAAAATTGCTCGATTATTTATTGTACTTTCCTCGAACTTATTAAAAATTACACGGTTCATTAATGAACATTGAAATCTCCCAGCACTTGTGAGTTGCTCGATCCGACCGGGAATCAATATAATGCTACTCGGGGAGTTTCATAATAATGATGTAAATGATAGAAAAATGTAATGATCATTATTTATTAATTTAAAAATTATTGTTATTAATTATCACTTTCTTTAATATCAATAATGCCACGAGTTAATCAAATATATGTATGATAGGTTTAATAGAAGCACCTTAAGTATCTATCCAGAGTAGTATAACGGCTAAATATTAACCTCTAACTAATTGGGCTTCTGAAATAGACACATATCAAAGATTAACTCGTTAAATTTTACTCTGTTTAAACATTATTGATCTTGAATATTTAATTCAATTAATATTTTATTTTTAATAATTAGTTGATTTTTCTTTGTCCCTACTTAATTAATGTACTCAGAATTACTTTGAACTTAAAAAATTTTGGTGTAATATTAATATTTACTTTGTTATTTTCAGTGAATATTTCGTAATCAGTGTTTTAAATTAACTTGTTTTTCATTGTTTAATGTAAAATTTACATTAAACAATGTAATCAGTCGAACTCACATTAAATGTGAATGTGACTGATTATTTCTTGCATATATGTATAATTGATAATTTGTAAGAACAGTCCGAAAATTTAGAGCAAACTGAAAGGGTTATAAATGTGTTTTAGGATTTCTACAGGAAATTTAAGTTGTTAATATATGAACAAATTGCCAATAACTTAATAACTGTTATCTCTTTATTAGTCAGTTGTTTAAGTATTACAGATTATTTTAAAAAGTAATTACATAAATTCACATTAAGTTATATTTCTTATGATAATGTAAAAAAATCTAATAAATCATATATGGTTAATAAATAATGGGCAGTGTATGTATCATAACAATATCAATAAAATTATCGTTATTTCATAGCCCTCAAAGACTTTTTATCAAATAAATAATTTTTTACTAAAATAATATGTCTGGTCTAAAAGGGTTAAAATATATTTAGTGATGTAGAAATAAGTTTATCTCTACATAACTACTAATATTATATTAAATGAAAAGTACAGTAAATAGGAATAGTATTATTAAGAGCATAATGCATTTAATCTTATAAATTTACGGTTACCACTTACCTATATAGTTATAAAAATGTAAGTGTATATTATTTATTATGATTAAAATTTATATCAGGACTTAAATTATGGAAGGCACTAGAGGACTCAGTCTTCTAACCTTTATCTATGGCCAGCTAGCGTCTCCTTTTAAATATAATTGAAATATTTGTAATTTTATCGATAGATAAAACGTTCAATATAGTAAAGATATTTAGTCCTTTTGTGTTTTATGTTTCTTTAAGCCCAAACCTACAGTTGAGGAGTGCATCCTATGAATGTAACTTAAAAAAATTGTGTATGAGGGCTACAGTCAATCTATTTCATAAGTTTAAATATTTGTGCTTCCCTACCATATTGCTTTATCTTCCTCCCTTCTCCAAAAATTATGTTTATTGGAGGGACTAATTTGTTTTTATGAAGATTAAACCCCTTACAGTCCCCATTCAAACTAATTATGCTCTTTGTCAAAATATCCAAAATCCGCCACTGATTTTTACTTGTATTATAAACTCTAGTTACTTATTAAAAAAATTGAAATTATTGAAATTATTTTCTTTTTATTTGCTTAGGAATAATTTTGGCCCATGTCCAAGCTATTTAGAAGTTTGCTGTAATGAAACTAGTAGCACAGGTCAAGGAGAGAAAAATAACGGGAATTCAGGCTACAACACAAATTCCAACAATAACTTTAATACAAATTCTGGATCGTATGGACAAGGAGAAAATAATAATAATAACAATTATAATAACAATAATAATAACAATGATAATTATAATAATAATAATAATAATAATAATAATAATAATAATAATAATGATAATTATAATAATAATAATGATAATAATAATCAACATACAAATGGTGGTTACAGCACCTCTTCACCAAATACTTATGAAACTAACCGTGATACACAAACTTGTGGAATTTGGAATAAAAATGGAGTTGGTTTTAGAATAACTAACGCTATTAATAGTGAATCGCAATATGCAGAGTATCCTTCAATGATAGCAATATTTAGAGAAGAAAATCCATTATTTGGAGAAAAAAAATTATTTTATCATTGTGGAGGATCATTAATCAAGCCAAATGTTGTTTTAACATCAGCTCATTGTGTTATTCAGTTAGTAAATATATATTTTTTAATTTTATTTTTTAATAATTATATTAATTTAAATTGTAATAGCTAAAGGCTAATTTTTAATTTTATTATTAATTTTTTTGTATTAAAAAAACTATGTTAATTCAAAATTAAATAGTTTTTAGAAATTATAAGTGGATGTTGTTGATTAATAATTAAATAAAATTTTTTTTTAGAAAAGAGCCATCATCAATAGTATTACGAGCAGGTGAATGGGATTTGCAAACTGAAAAAGAAATTTATATGCATCAAGATCGTCATGCACGCAAAATTATTACTCATCCAAAATATTATGCTGGAGGTCTTCACAACGATATAGCTCTAGTTTTCACTGACGAGGCATTCTTACTACAAGAAACTGTCAAAACTATATGCTTACCAAAACAAAATCAAAACTTTGATCGTGCGTACTGTTATTCTAGTGGTTGGGGTAAAGAAATATTTACTAACAACTATACTATTACTCAAACAACTGATGCAGGAACAACAAGTATGACACACGTCTTCCTAATATATTGCGATTTAATATAATATAAATACTCTTTTAGATATTGTTGGTCATTATCAAGTAAGTATTTTGAAGAAAGTAGAACTACCGATTGTGGAAAAAAATGCTTGTGAAGATGCTCTTAGGAGTACAAGACTTGGACCAAAGTTCAGATTGCATGAAAGTTTCATTTGTGCCGGTGGCGAAGAAGGAAAAGACACATGCAAAGTAAATATATGTGTATTTAAATATTATGATATATTTAAAGATGCACTCTGGTTACTTCCATAAAATGTTAAAAAAGTATTATAATTTAAGTAGTTGTTTTTTCGTTTGATTATACCTTTTATTACCTATGTTCATATTATCTAACCAATTTTTTAATTAAAATTTGATATTAAGTATGATTAATTTAGTATTTGACACATCGATTTAATATTATTATTTAGGGTGATGGAGGAAGTCCATTGATGTGTCCATCTGAAGAAGATTCTAATCACCTGGTACAGGCTGGTATAGTGGCCTGGGGAGTAGGATGTGGCATTTACAAGATACCAGCTGCTTATGTAAACGTTGCTCATTTCAGAGATTGGATTGACGATGAAATATCTGCTAACAGTTAATAAATTTATAGTATTATCTATTCGTATTTTTTATAATAGTGATATTTTTTTTTTTGCTGATTTTTAAAAGTAATATTTATATACCGCTAGACAATTGATAACCTTAAATAAATAGTTAAAAAACGTTTAGTTGACTTTAATTTAACTAAATTGTTGTAATTTTCTAATAATAAATTAATTAAACAAAAATAATATTCAGATGTTATGATTTATAGTTGTATGAAAAATATTATCTTAAATAAACAGGTTCATATTTCCCATTGAGCACATTAGACAACTGCTTATGCATTTATTAGGTGCCTCAGATTTTTATATCTAACATTTTTTAAAAATATAATATAGAAATTTCGCTGAATAAAATATAAAATAAGGGGCCACAATTTTAATCTTGTCTTTGGCCTCAAAATATCTAAATGAGGCTCTTCAAATAAACCTTACACAAAAATTTATTATACTAATCAAATAAAGTACATTATAACATAGTGATCACGTATTGAGTTAAGTAATTCTTCTGTGATTTAAGTTACACAGGTGACTCGAATAACGAGAGTTATGTTTTGTTCTGTATCATAAAAACACTACACTATTTGATTTATTTAAAAACTAATACCATAAAAATATTAATGAATTCAATTACTTTTATTCTAAGGATTTTTTGACATAAGATCTAAAAAAAGTTAAATAGTTTTTGAGTGTAATTGAATGTGATAGCTACAGAAGAAAAACATTGTTTATAATAAAATGTTGAAAAACATTAGCATTTTCATTGATATTATGTTATTCGCTAAAATTGCATAATAAATAATGCTATTATTTACTTTACTATGTTTGTAACAACAAAGAAGAATAAGAATAGACATATTGTCAAGTGCGAGTTTTAAAAAGCTACTTATTGTAAGTTATAAGTTACTAGTTAAAATTATTTTAGTAAATTATTAAGTGTAGTGTTTTTATATATAGGATAAAGCTTTGAGAGTCACGTGTATAGCTATGATTACAGAGCTGTTTACTTCTGCATATGCAAAGTTCGGGTTTTTAGGCTATTTGACCTCATCTGATAAGGAAATGTCAGTAGTGAATCCAACATCTCAGCTAGAAGTTAATAATGAACAAGGTTGTACGTGTAAACCTTTCAATCAATGTCCAACTTTTGTATCTGATGAAGATGGGCTTAATCAAATTGATATTAGGTGATATGTTTTATAATAGAAAACATATTATATTAATTGAAAAAGTCAACTATATTTTTTAAATAACTTTCAGGAATAATTTTGGTCCATGCCCGAGCTATTTAGACGTTTGTTGCAATGAAACAAGTCTAGGGCAACATGAAAAAAATACTATTATTACAGGATCAAATACTAACAATAACTTAAATTCAAATTATGATGGATTACATGGATCCAATAATAACTATGGAAATGGAGAATACAATAATAGTAATACATTTTCATACGGCCAATCTACTTCCTCAACGAATAAATATGAGATTATTAATGATCAAGAGCGATGTGGTAATTGGAATAAAAAAGGATTAGGATTCAAAGTTGTTAATGCTATAAATGGAGAATCTCAATACGCTGAATTCCCTTCAATGATAGCAATATTTAGAGAGGAAATTACAAATTCTGGAGAAAAAAATCTTTTTTATAAATGCGGAGGATCATTAATAACACAAAGGGTTGTATTAACGGCGGCTCATTGTGTATTTCAGTAAGAAAATATTGACTACCAAATGTATAACATTAATTGTAAAAAAAATTAATTTAAGTCCTAAGTAACTATATTTAAAAAAGAGAAGACATTATTGTAACAATATAAAACACTTCTTAAATATATATATTTATTATGTATCAGTTTATTCATTAAAAATTGATGTAAAAATCGATTTTTTTTTTTAATTAAATTAAATTATTTTAATACTTATAAAAAATATTATAATTTATATTACTACTTATTGACTAATTGATTAATTAATTTATTTATTGAAAATCACTATTATTAGAAAAGAACCCTCAACAATAGTTGCCAGAGCAGGTGATTGGGATTTACAAACTGAAAAAGAAATTTATTTACATCAAAACCGTTACGCACGCAAAATTGTCATTCATGAAAATTATTATGCTCCAGGACTTCATAATGACATAGCTTTATTATTCTTAGATGAACCATTCACTTTACAAGACACTGTTAAAACTATGTGTTTACCAAAACAAAATCAAATATTTGATCATTCATTTTGTTTTTCAAGTGGATGGGGAAAAGGAGTGTCTTTTAACAATTATACAATAATAAGAAAAACCAAGGAAGGCACAATAAGTAATAAAAGCTATGTTGTTTATATTTTTTTATGCAAAATTAATGCTAAACTAGATTTTTATGACTATTTAATTATTTTTAAGATGATATTGGCAAATATCAAGTGAGTATATTAAAAAAAGTTGAGTTACCAATTATTCCAAGTGATATCTGCGAAGAAGCTTTACGTGCAACAAGACTGGGTCTTAAATTTAAGCTACATAAAAGTTTCATTTGTGCCGGTGGTGAAAAAGGAGCAGATACTTGCAGAGTAATAAAATAATAATTTTAATTTTTTAATGTTCATAAGCCAAATAAAATTTTTTATACTTCTTAATATAGTGTGATGATATAGAAATTGCCTATAAGGATAAAATTTCTTTAGCACACTATTTTAAGATTGTTTAATTTATAAAGAACAATTAATTCAAATCATCGATTTAATATTTATTTCATTATTATTAAGGGTGATGGCGGAAGTCCATTAATGTGTCCATCTGAAGAAGATCCAAATTATTTGGTACAAGCAGGAATTGTTTCTTGGGGTATAAGTTGTGGGGTAGACAAAGTACCCGCAGCTTATGTGAATGTAGCCCATTTCCGAGATTGGATTGATTCAAAAATAAAAATTAACAGTTAATTCTAACTATTTCCTAAACAATAAAAATAAGTTAAAAATGTTTAATATATATATATATATTTAGAATTACATGTATTTATTTAATTAAATGATCGCAAATATAGTTGTAATAATTAAAATAGATTTAAAAAAAAAGGTTGATTATTATTATCTGTCATAATCATACAATAATTATTTTTAATAAATTAATTTTTTTATGTAATTCCTTCAAAAAATTTCTATTTAAATAACTGTTAATGATAATGATTTTATATAAAAAATTAAGAATTTTATTTTTTTCTTTGTATATTTTTTGTTATGTAAAAATATTTAAACGGTAAAAGAACATCATTTTAGGCCCCCTTTTTTTAATCAACAAATACGAGTTTAATATAATATAATACTAGTTAAAATATTAACCAAAATGCACGTTATTTAAAAAACAGTCATTATTTTACGCTATTTTATTAGTAAAAACATTTGTTATGACTACGCCTTTAATTTTTATCTTTCAACAGTAGAATCTTTTTTTTTTTTTGTGTAAGGGAATAGATGTAACGGAAGATTTAGTTTTCTAGTATTTTGCTAGAATTTTTATTTAAAATTCACCTACGATGCGTTTTCAGTTTACTGCAAATTAAAACCAAATTAAAAAAGTCCCCTATCACAAAATTAGCATTTCCTAAAAAAATAGAACGCATTTCTTGGTTTGGTCATACAAAAATTAATAAAATTCATGTTGTAATTTTTAACAATTTTATTGTTGTCAAAATTATAATTTTAAAATAATTCAGAAAATATAGTATTTTGTTGGATAATTATAGATATCAAAATTTATTTATATACGTCTGTAGATAACGAAAATGATTGCAATGATCGCTGACGATGATTTTCATAGATCTTATAATATAAGGTCTATGATAATACTTATCATTCTATGAAAATTATTCATAGATCATAGTAACTTATACGTTTATAGTTGTGACCGTACTGCTTTGTTCCTCCAGACATTATGTCTCTTTAATACTTTTTAAGTGGGTAGCATTACTGGTAACAGTGATTTTAGCTTTGATGCGAAGCTAAGAAGGTATTAACTTTACCATGATGAGTTTTTTTTATTAATATGTATAAAATAATTTTTATTTATGACACTTATGCAAAACTGAGATCACAAAATTTTGTTTTTAAGATTTTTAATCATTTGTAACCAAGAGATTGTTATCTGATATGCAAAAAAAAAAAATATCCAGTCAATTTTATCGGGACAGTTTATTTTTGCACTTTAAAAATATCAATTTTCATAAGACAACAATGCAACTTTAGATTCGGTGCGAAGCTGAGAAGGTATTAATTTTACTATGATGTGTTTTTTTTGTGTGTTACCACATTTTCTTAGCTTTCACCGAACCAATTTCTTTCAACGATACGTCAAAAGATCACAAATCGTATTTAGTCGAAGACATTACCCTCAAAAATTGAAAAAATTTCTCTCGTTGCCTGTAAATGGGGTAAATCTCCAAAGAATTAAAGTTTTTAAAATGCTAATTTTTGACATTGTTTAAATTTTTTTTAATTAAACTGCCATAACTTTTTTAAAAATGACCAAATCAATATAACCTTTTTTTTATAGATTCATGATATCCTTACCTACCATTTGTTAAATTTTTTTTATAAATCTGACCCTTTACCTGTCCACAGGGAAGGATTTAAAATGACAACTTTTTCATAAAAAATTAACTTTTTAAAGTGTTCCGGAAACTCTGACACTTTTTATACATTTTAAACTAAAGCTAATGTAATATACTGTATTATGAAAAAAAAAATCGGATGTGTTAAAGCTTTCATGGATTGTCTTGTTGCTTGAATAATTGTTGCTTGTGAACATGGATATATCCTCAAGCAAAAAAAATCGGACTTATTTTGTTTTCGCGATGAAAATGGCTACTGAATGCTATTTTAGTGTGAAAATTGTCGATTTTGTATTTTACATTTTTAACTTTATAATGCCATAACTTATTGAAAAGTGTATGGATCAATACAATTTTTTTATGAGAAATACTATTTATATACTTCTTTTATTGGACGTACTTTTTTTAAAAATAACATCATTTCTTTTTATATATTATAAATGTATATATATTCATATATTACACTTATAAATCATAAAACTTGTAATCAGGATATAAATAAGGATATAGGAAATCATGTAGCTTTTGGAACAATCGACCAATTTTTTTTAATTAAACACTATCTAAAGATTTGTATCGAAGCGTTTTTTATAATACAGATTTTAATCACTGTCAGATATCACTATACTTGACCCAACTATGACACTTCACTGTGCCGCGATCCCCCTGTGCTGGTTTTTTTATGTTTTTGCTGTGCAATAAAATTGCTAAAAGCGACGTATCAGTCTTTTGATAATTAACCACAGAACAAAATTTATTTGCAGTTTATGTACTAAATATTTTTTTTATACAGAATATATATGATTTTACAAATAAACTTTATATAATTAAAAATAACAGTCTACAATTTTTGTAGCGTGTTGTCTTTATCAACTTATCTTCATAGCGCAATGTACCGGCCACGGGCAGTGCATTAGCCAGTCTACTTTTGTAAATAATATAAACATATGAACTGTTTGCTATAGTTCGTGTTTTTATTTATTAATAATAAGTATCACATTTATTCTTAGAGAATAAAACAACTGTAGTGTGATTAAATATGAAATACTTTACATCCAAGTTGTTTCGGCAAAAAAAACATGAAATTACAGCATCGAAGTATAAGATGTTGTTGCTGACTGAGCACGCAAGTTAGTGGTAGAGAAAACCCGTTAGCTGTCGTTCGCATAGACGTCTATCTTCTGTACGGTGTTCGGTTAGTGTGTTCAATACGTCCGGTATACCCGTGCGAAACTTTTAATTGTTTACATTTAATTTTTATGATCGCACGGAAAAATGTTTTAAAAGTTAAGCGTTAAATTGCGTGTAAATGATTTTTAAATTTGATTCGTCCGTGTTACAGTTACCAAAATTTCAAATTAATTTTGTTTAATTTGGTTGAATTTTGTATTTTTTTTTTTATTAGCTAGTAGTAATTATTGAAACTACATTCGTAGGAAATTACTAATAAATGTGAGTAAATACTATAGTTTAATTATCGTCTTAATCGTATAAGATGTTAAGTAAAAAGTCGTTAAAATAGAGCTCTATTCATAAGTGTATTATAGTTACTGTTTTATTTTATTTATGTATAAGACTAATAATTACTATTATTATTTTAAGAAAATAAGGTCTCAACTAAAAAGTTGTCAAAATAGAATTGTAATTATGTGGACACGGATTATTAATATTGCCTTTGGCATAATTAAATGGAAGCTTGGGGGGCTTAGCCCTCTTAATTTTAAAATTATACCCCTTGACGTCATTGTTTCTAGCTCTTGGCAAATTTTATAAATGGTTAGTTAATAATTCATTTTAGTTTTTTGAAATTTTTTTCAAAATATGTTTTTAGATATTTTTAGTAACTTAAAATATATCCACACATTTTCATCAAATTTCCTGTTACGCCGATGATAATTAAAATTGTATTTTATTTATACATACCGACTAATATTTTTTTTAATGTTCATTATCATGAACTTATAAACATAAAGTTAAAATTAATGTTGAAAGTAGGATTTTTAAGAGCTGGATAGTCTTAAGACTAGTTGTTTAACTGAAGCTATTAATAGATTGAATATTATAATTATATTATTAAATAAAAAAAACTGTATTCTACATTGAGCAGATATTATAAGATAAAATGGATTTTGTGAGAATTGCTGGTTACTATCATAACTGTCATAACATAATGTACAGTTAAAATGGTAATTATGTTGTTAACTTACAGTTAGTCACGTCTGTGGGAGATCAACAAATTGAAAATCACGACCAGTGAAAACTAAAATCCTGCGGATAAAACAAGTGCTTATTTTGATTTAAATTTATCTGAAGAAAAATAAACATTTATTGTCATTGACAAATCAGTTTTAGTAGAAAAGGCGTTTAAATGCGTATATAAAAAATCGTAAAGTTGCGACATTTTGTACTTATCGATTGTAAAAAGGTAATACATTTATTTAAAAAGTATAGATGATTTTAGTAGTGTAGAGAGACTAGGAAGTCTTTGACGATGTGAATTAATGTTGACCTTGACCGGAGTCTTTTTCATACATAACAGTGACGTACACGCCCAAGAAACGTATTCGCTTTTTTCGATTTGGGATAACGAATGGTTGAGTGAATTTATTAATTAGAAAATTATTATATTAAATGGAATGTATTATCAGTTCTATGATTGTGTTACATTAAGATATATAATTGATAGTGAGCGACTCGGTCATTAAAATAAGATCCAAAATATTCCTGTACATTTAGCATGAAAAATTATTTCATAGTCAAATTATGTTGTTTACAATAAGTAATTTATTGTATGGCAACAAGTCAAAATGTGTTACACTTATATTAGAAATGAGACTATAATTTCATAAAAATTAATAATTCGTGTTCAAATTATAGTATACTAATTTATTGATAGAAACATATTAAGACTGTGTTCAATCAAGTTTATTTTAAAAACATAAAAGGTGTATCAGATAGATTTAAAAAATATTTATTACGCTCAGGATAATTTTTGAATGTTTGTTATTTTTTTGATCACGAGAAAATTAATTTAACTATGTTCTAACAGTACAAAGTTTTTTTGTGTGTTTTTTATGGAAAATTAAATTTTTTAACAAAGTTATTTATTTTCTCATAATTTACTCATCTTTATAATAAATTTCTGCTAGTCTATGTGTTGAGGTTTAAATTACTGGTCATATAAACATACATGAACTAGCAACGAGTACTGCACAATGACCTAAATCATTTACTACAGTTTTTGCACCGATCCTCATTATAGTTGTTAATATACGAGTAATTTTACAGAAGAAATATTGCTTAGGTGCGTAATAAAACACATAATGTACATAAGAATATTAAACAACAAAACACGAATTACCCATAATTGTTTGTGAATGTCTATTTTTATTATTTTTCTTCCAAATGTCTGCCTGTCATAACTAGAAGTAGTATAAACTAAAATTCATTAAAAAAACGTTAGTAAAATTTAATTTAATAGTAGTATTTATATAAAGGTCACGATTTGCAAAAAGAAAGTACGCAATTGTTATAAGCGAAAGTATGTTAATATAATAACAATAATTAAAATAAAGTTTTCTGATTAAAATAAAAATTTTTAAAGTCAATTTTCCTAACTTAATCAAAGAACCTACGTGAATGATCTCCCTGGACTTGTAATAAAAGTTGTTATTGATGTTTTTTTTATTTTTTGAGGGAAGTTTTCAGCAAAAAAATTTACACTTGCATGTCATCAAAAAATTTTAAATACGCCCCTGCACTTAATAGTTATTAGACTTAGTAAATTTGTTTTATTATGATTTTATTTACCTGACTATGAAATAACTTAATGAAATATATAAAATACTTAGTATTTTAATGTTACCGATTTGAATGAGAATGGTGAAATGTATTAATACCATATTGAATTTTTATTAAAATAAAAGTTACCAAACTTAAATAGTTGATTTATTATAGTAAATCTAAATTAACTAATGTATATTTTAATTTATACTTAAATTTTTAATCGATTAAATTATATTATACTTAAGTAAGGGATACTATCAAATTCAATCTGTAACACTGCCTTTTTTATTTTAATGTACATGACCACTTTATACTAAATAAGTTTTAAAATTATATTTGATATACCATATTGTGTTGGCATAGAAATGAGATTTTTGTTAAATTTACAAAATACAGCATTTACTGTTAGATATTACAATGTCATTTTTCTTAGGGGTTTTCCATCAAAACAACTTAAACCTCTGTCAAATTTAATTCACATAGAAATTAATTTATGATATAAAAATATAACATTTATTATGATATATAATCACATTAATGACTCAATAGAAGTTATCGGCCGGCAATTTTCAATATCATATCATTGTCAAATATTTATGTAAGGAAATGTTTGCTGTCATTAAAAAACTGAAGTTTATTTAATTTTGAGATTCAATTTTATTTAGTAATTCTTTACAAGGAGATATTTTAACATTTCTTTCTTCGTAATTCGTATAATTTACCGTAAAAAACGCATAAGTTAAACAATCGCAACGTCAAAACTGTATATTTTCGTCTCTCAACGCGGGTCATAATCATCTCATACCAACATACCTAACCTACACATGTATGCGCCTCGCGGTCGTTGGGACATAACACAACTATAATGTTCCGTTATTTAAGCGGTTGTCGGATTTGAGATAGTGCAAAACCGGATTGAATAATACTTATGGTATAATTGTAATGTAACACATGAGTGTAAAATAATATTAATATCCAAATTTCATTAGTGTTTTTTTTTTATTATTAGCAATGTGTTCACATACAAATCGATGTGTCTAGAAGAGCTAAACTGGTCCTTCGTAGGAATTTAGGTTCTATGCTTAGAATTCCTATACACATATTCATACGATACAAATCATCTGCATACGAGTTGGAAAACATTGTGTCATTGTTCTCGTCAGCTTATGTCCTTATAATAGTTCTTTATTTGAATAGTTCTTGTAATTTTCGTAATATTAAGTACAAATTAACTAAAAGTATTTAAAAGTTATTAAAGTAAAATCGTATATTTTCACTATTAGTTTTGCTCTTTTGACAAAATATTTAATTACTAAAAATAAATAGGTTAACGAAAGTGGAGCACAACGGGTACACTTAGAAAATCTGCGTATCAATTGTATACTGATTGAATTCAAAACATTCAAATAGGAAATAACTAATATTATACATTTATGGTGCCAAGTTTAATTTATACTTGGTATGTCGAATAGTAATAATTATATAAATCTCCAGGTATCTTTTACAGAGTTTTGAATGAATCATTAGACTGTAGTTTAAACGTATCTGTATTATAGATTGTAAAAAACATGAACACTATTTTAAATTTATACCTTATAGACTATATTTTATATTAGCTTAGAAGTCAATTAATCACAAAAGAAAAATTTTTGGTATACATTTTTTTTTAATATTGTAGCACACTTCAAAAATTTTAATTTGATATAGGTTGAAAAATAAAGTCGTTATAAAAATTGATCTGAAAAAAACTTTTGTACATGAGTGAAAAGTCTCTTTCAAACCCTTTTGATACTTAGGTGATACAAAATTCATTTGTTTGTGAGTTTTGTCTTTTACAGCCAATTTTTAATCAGTTCATAAGTACTAATTTTCATTAGCTATCATAATAAAAACTATCTATCTTGTTGGGGTCTTAGTACTCATTAATAATTCATATTGTAGTCAATGTAGTCATTTTAGTTTTTCGATGTTTGTCCATGAAATATCTCACCTCTCATTCGACCGATTCAAATGATCAATATGTAAAAAACGTGATTGAATGAATAATATAAAAATATAAATTAATAAATTTATTAAAAAATACTAATTGTATATAGGTTATTATTTTAAGAAGATTAGTTCTTGTTATTTAGTAAATAAAACTATCGTAATTCGAACTTTTTAGAAATATCGCAAACGCCTTAACTTGTTACCGTATTTATAATATATATAACTGACCTAATATATATTATATATTAGGTCAGTTAATTAATAAAGTATATTATATATTATAGTGTAATATAAAGTATAATATATATTAATAAAGCATTAATTTTAGAATTTTAGAAAAATTACAAAACCGTAATAATTGAGTATTTAAAAATAAAAATAATTATATAATGTTGACATAAAAATGTCAACATTATATAACTTCTTTTTTAAATACAATTGTTTAAAAATTCCTTCGTTAAAGCTTATGTAATAAACTTAAATTTGGAAAGAAAAATTTGTCCCAATGACTTATCTTCTATGCGCAAATGGCTACCGTAGTTAAAACAACATGATATTTTTATGTTAAAATATTCGATTTTTAATTATCGACTTTAAATTGCTATACAATTGTTGAAAAATGGATGGATCAATACAATTATTTATAAATACGATTAGTTAGATGAAAGTAGTATTTTAGTGATAATTCATCGTTTTTGAGTTGTTATTTTTATTAAAATTTATCATAACTTTTTAAAAAATGTATGAATGATAAAAAAATGTAAGTTAAAATTTGACACGAAGACTGGTTTTCTCTATGTAAACGTTTTTCAAAGTTAAACAAAACAAGTTAAAAATAACTGATTTCCGTGTTGTTATAATTTTTATTCCATTTTTTTTTTTAAATTATTTATGCCTATATTTATATATTATATAATATGTATATATTCATATAGAATAAGTAGGGATAAATACTCCCAACCGCCCCTTTTATAAATATAAAATGAAATAAGATTTAATTGATAAACATATTATTAATAAATACTATTAATTTATATTTTAGGGATGATTTTTGCCCCTTTAATTGTCCAACCAACAAATTTATTTAATTAATCATAAATAATATAGTAATGAGTAATTATTATTACAAGTAATAATTCAGTATATAAAAAATATAAGAAATTCTCTTTTTAAAAAAAATCATCTAGTTACCAATGAATTGTTATTAATTACGATGTCAATATCATAACTGAAATAAAAATAACAAACTAAAGTCGGAATAATTTCAATTAATAAAATTAACTTTGTCTTTTTTTGCTGTTTATAAATACATACATATAATTTTCATGTACGTTTGCCATAAAAGTATCCAAATATAAAACAATTTTATAATTTTTTCTAATTTATCCGTAAAAATTACAATACTAAATTTAATTACTATAGTAAGTATCTAGTAAAATTTTTACTTATAGATCATAGAAATTTTAATCAGCGCATAATTAAGGAAATAGGAGTTCAATTTGATTTTGAAATAATCCAATAATTCCTTCTAAAAATTAAACACTACATATTTTCGTCGATGCGATTTTTATGAAAGTGATTTTAATCATTCTCAGATATCATCTAAACTTATCTCAACTATGATATGCTCCCATTGAGCTAAGTTTTTATATTTTTCTCCTATATGAAAAAAAAAATTAATTTTTAATTTTTTCTGACAAAAGTTGTTTAAAAATAAATACATTTCTGTATATCTAAAAAAAATACAATGTTCTAATTTAAAAATGTTTTTCTTATAAATTGCATATAGTTATCAATTTCATTGGTATTGACAAAGTGTTCGATTTGCGCAATTGTTTTCAACAAACACTATATTATTAAAATGGTCCTTAATATATAAATACGGTAAATGAATTAAGACCACTGTGATATTTATAAAAAATTAAGCTTGGATTTACTAAATAACAAGTACTAAACTTATTAACATAATAAGCTATACACATTTGATTTTTTGTAATGAATATAACAATTTATACTTTTGTTTTATTCATTAACATATGTTATTCACTGGATATGAAAAACCTTTCCTATGATGAAGTAAATGAGTACAGGAAACAAAATTCAAATCTGATGGAATTGATAATATTACCAAATACAATTTACACAGATCCAGATACTGTTCAAGTAATTGATGAACATTTATTTTACAATAATGACGACATCGATGTCGTAGATAAAAGTAAACCTTACAGAGGAACAGCTCCTGTGGGTTTTTACGTTACGGAAGTTATCGGGAAGTCTCTGGGTCAGGTGTTGAAAGAAACTATTGACGAGAGAGAAGATCTCTTTGAAGGAATGGTTTGGATTAGAAATGTTATCGAAAGCATAGGAATCTCAGCCATGTATCGCTTTTGTGTGATTTCATCAAAGATTGCGACACCAATTGCATCGCGTCGCATTGTTTTTCTTCTTGCACAAAGTAAAAAATTTCTTTATTTTTTAAAAGGAAAGTTTATGAAATATCAATTACGAATTGAACCAATTGATGAATTACTATCATACATTGATGATGTTATAAATGCAGGAAAAGTTAATTTCTCTGTAAAATATAAATATATTGAATCATGTGGTAATTTTATGAATCGTTACAGTAAATGTATAAATTTGGTGAAATTGTTTGATTATTCGTCTATTTACAACATTGATCATGGTACTAGTTTAAGAAATGAATTATTTTTCACACTATCCTTCACAAATTATCGATTATGTAATTTTTTACAAGATAAAGCTGTAGAAGAATGTAAGTTAAAATTATGTAAAAATTCTATAGTTATGGTTTTTTTAAATTATTAAATACATATGTTTTTAATATTAAATCTACACGTAGACATATTTATTATTGTATTTTAAAACTACAAAAATAATTTTTATTTTTAAAAAATAAGAAAAAAGAATTGATATAAGATTAATGTGAATGTGTCAATTGACTTATTAAATTTTTTTAATTCTCCTTATAATATTTATTTGTAACAGCAAAACTAGTGTACAGAATTTTATTATCATAATATTTAATTTACTTTTATATACAATATAATAGAGAGTATTGGGATCACTACGATGCATCGATTTGTTTTAGATAATTTGACATTGTTCCTTGCTTAAAAAATTGTGAATATGATATGAATTTTTTTTAACGAACTTGTAATTGGTGAACTGAACCACATAATGACTTATTTATTATACATTTGAGATATCCTGTTTTGAAAAAAACACAGCACAGTGGTAACGTGGCATAGTTGGGTCAAGTATAATGATATTTGATAGTGATTAAAATCACTATCATAAAAATGCTTGTTTATTATTCCAAATGCTGAATGATCTGCTATTCCCTTATTAATATCCTGATTAAGATAAAATTTGTTGAATGAAAGAGGAATATAAATATTAATTCTCATCAAAAAAATTTATTGATCCATACACTTTTCAATTAGTTATAGCGTTATAAAGTTAAAAATGTAAAATATAAGATCGAGAATTTTAACACAAAAAAAGCATACGGTAGCCATTTTCAAGACAAAATAAAGTTCGAATTTTTTTTTTCCATCAAAAAGTACATTATATTATCTTTAATTTAAGATATATATAAAAGTGTCAAACTTTCCAGAATACTTTCAAAAGTTAAGCTGAAAAATTGTCTTTTTAATTCCCTCCTTATGGTCAGGTAAAGGTTAAATAAATCTAAATTTATTAAAAAATCATCTAAATATATATAATTTATAAATTCATCTATAAAAAAAAAATTAAATTGATTTGGTTATTTTTAAAAAATGTATAGCAGTTTTAAGTAAAAAAAAAAAAAACCCAGCACAGGGAGTCGACGCACAGTGGTGACGTGCCATAGTTGGGTCAAGTATATTGATATCTGACAATGATTAAAATCACTATCAAAAAAACGCTTCGATGCAAATCTTTAGATAGTGTTTACTTTTAAAACATTGGCGGATTATTCTAAAAGCTACATGATCTGTTATTTCCTTATTAATATCCTGATTAAGATAAAGTATGTCGAATGAAGAAGGGGGATATAAATATTATTGATCTAACATTTTTCAATAAGTTA
This sequence comes from Daktulosphaira vitifoliae, assembly GCF_025091365.1. NCBI lineage: Eukaryota > Metazoa > Arthropoda > Insecta > Hemiptera > Phylloxeridae > Daktulosphaira > Daktulosphaira vitifoliae. Next base: position 6,477,026 of record NW_026099576.1, on the reverse strand, counting down.
TTGCATTCTAAAGTTAAAAATATAAAATACAAAATCGAGAACTATCACACAAAAATAGCATTCGTTATGAAGTTAATTTTATTATATATATTTATATAAATTATGACATTTTTTTGCTATTTCAATACAATGCTGAAATTTTTTTAATTCTGAAACGAATGATGCAATTTTATTTACTTCTTCAACAGCTAAAACACAAATGCCACTAATAATATATTATATGACATATGCTTCCATCCATTAATTGAAAAAAATACAATTAAAAAATTTGTTTTCGTAAATGTATTGGAAAAATTTGAAATGCCTCTTGTTTTTTTACTGAGGAATAAATGATTGCATTTTTTGAAAGATGAAATAATTTTGTATATATTATTTTAAATAAGCTTAATGTAGAATGTAAATTCTTTTTCAAATAAATTCAAATCTATAAAAGATCTTCAATAATATGTTGACCAATATTAATGATTTTATTTTCTATAACGTATTTTGTGGTGCGCACAATGGACTAACAGGTCTGAGTGCATGGGCATTATGTCCACCTCGATAATAACTAAAACTAAAAAAAATAACGTATTTTAATTTATAATTTTCAAATTTACAAAGTAAATTGAATTTTCTAATAAATAATAAATTGAAATTAAATTATTTTTAAACGATACAGCTCAACATTGCCTATTAATAAAAGTATTCCAATCATTCAACAATTGATTGATGAATTATTTTATGGTCTGCAAGTGAATTCTGAAAGTTTTTAAATCTATTGATTTCAACATTTTTATTTTTAGCAATCTCGCTTAAAGATCCCGAAACATTGTTTAAGTTAAAATTATTGTTATTGTATTTAAAATAAGAATTGATTATTTATGACAAATATTATTTAAAATTAAAAACATATTCAAAATATGAATTTAAAACTAAAAAATATTAATTAAAAAACGGACAAAAATAACTTTATATAAATATATTTTTTTGAAAATTCGGTTAATAACATAAGTAAAATTGATCTTTATATATAAATATAGATTATGTTAAAAAGTTTTGTGTTTTAATAACGTTCAGAAAATGTCGATCCCTTTTAAAAGTAATTGAGTTAAGGTTGCAATGCAATGTGATTTAGGTTTAAAAAAAGTGTTCTGTCGATTTTTTTTCTATCAAAGATTATATAATTTAAAAGTGTAAAAGTGTAAGGCACTTACTCCAAATAACAAAAAGACAGAAGTCTATATGTTGTAAAACAACTGATAGACAGTATTCATTGTATGCATTGTATTATTTATGTATATATATTAGTAATTCATATGAAGAAAGAAACTAGAATTAGAAACTACATATTAGCGGTTTATACGTTTTACTATAATATATTTTATGACAGACCTAAGTTGATAACATTTAAATATAAATTTGTATATAAACAAAAAATAGGATATAAAAAAAAAATGTTTTAAATATCCATTTAAAATTAGCTTAGTGCGATTTGAATATAACTTAATAATTAATAGATAAATTATTATTTGTATACATCATTTATGTACTTGATATATGAAGTCACAACCATAACTTATCATAATACATATATATATATAAAAACTAATGTATTTCATGACTTATGTGATCAAAATTATTTTTTCAGAAATTATGGCTTGTGGAATTGAGTTTATTGATAAATGGCTAACAAAAGCTTTCTACAGATTAGGTCTAACAGTGGCTCGACATCCAGGATACTTTTTAATAATACCATTACTCTTGACTATTATTTGCATCACAGGTTTTCAAAGAATACACTTTGAAATAGACCCAGAATATTTGTTTAGTCCAGAAAAAGGACCCGGTAAAACAGAACGGGCAATTATTGAAAGCAATTTCAAAATGAACTACTCTTCACTTTTTAATCCTACGCGAATAACAAGACCAGGTAAAAATAATAACTTGTTTATTTAGACATCAATAAAAATTTAAGCTTTAACATAAATAAAAGTATGGGAACTATTTTATAAAAATCCTTTTTTCTTATTTCATTATAATATTTTGTATCCTTTTCATCAAAAAAATTCTAGAAATTTTGAAAACTTTCTAATAGAATTAATATAAATTCAAAATTATGTCTAAATAAATTAATAAAATAGTAATTAGTATTCAATAAAATATGTGTTTTGTAGCTGAATTTTTCTAAAATTATTTTAGGACGATTTGGTCGTATAATTGTTATACCTAAAAATGGCGACAATATGTTATCGGCTGAAATATGGAAAGAACTTCGAATATTAGATGAAATAGTAAGAAACGCCACAGTAATTTGGGGACCAGAGAATTCTGTCTATAAGTATGACGATATTTGTGCTCGGTGGATCGATCAATGTTTTCCTAATGATATTTTAAATCTTGATTATATAATTGATGATATAGTCAATGGATCAGTAAAGCTAACATTTCCTATTACATTTAACCCAATTACTTGGGATGCACATACTTTTCCTATCTTTTTTGGACGTACTAAATTTAATGAAGATGGTGTCATAACTAGAGTACCTGCTTTACAGCTTGTTTACTTTGTAACTGCTGATACAAAATATCAAGAACAAAGGTATATAAAAACGTATTTATTTAAATTATATATATTTAACAAGACTTCCGGGTCATAGAGAGTGTACCGGAAATCGCGTGTAAAAAGACAGGATTATAACCCGCGACCAAGGCGTCGAGGAGACAAACCTTAACACTAGGCCACCATACACTTATTATATAGTTCTCAATACATTTTCATATTGGTTGATAACGTGATGTGTGGTTGAAGGAAACACGGGACATTTTTTTAATATCTATCAACCTATAAACAATAAATATAGAAATTTTGTATACCTAAATGAAAAGTGTGATTTTTTGCAAATACTTACCAAATAAAATTTTTACGGGTCCATAACAAGTTTTGTAACATTACTTTCTGAAAACTTAGAAATTAAATAGTACACACTGTACTATTTAAAGTTAATATAATCACACTGATTATATTAACTTTAATATAATCATGACAAATAAACATATTATTTATCATAATGATGTATTTAATTGGACATATTAAACTATTTATTTAAAAAAAAAAAGTGTATAATAAGCATTTAAAAATGTACAAATTTAATGTAAAATGAAAGGAAAGAATATAAAATTCGTCTATAGCATTATAAAATAATATATATTATTTTATGCCTAGACTAAAATATATTTTAGTCTAGGCATTAATCGTTAAATCGTTAGTTTAATTAAGTTAGGTGCCTCTTTTTGGAGGATTTAATTTTAAATTTATCGCAGAAATATACAAATAAATTCAATTTTGTTCTTTTGACTTAGCGTAACTGAAAAAATATACAGTGTGATTTTTAAAAATAATACCCCCTCTTTTTTCGCTAAATAATGATTTTTTCATAAAAATGTACAAATTTAAATTTGATTTATTATTATAAACCATAATGAATATCAAGTTTATTAAGTCCAACCAATCACATTTAACAATTAAAATTATCAGCTTCACTCTAGGGATCGCTACTCTTCTTTTTTCTGATTCATTTTTTCCTATTTAAATCAGTTCTTTCGGTAATTTCAAAGTACATACAACCTGCGACACTCTACTCAAGATTCTTACTCTCTGGGAATAAGTATTTTTTTATTTAATTTGGACTTAAAATATTTTTTTTAAATAAACAGAATTTGTAATACATTTCAAGTGAATTTTGTTTTGGTGAAGTTTTTATTTGTTTATTTGTTCATTAAACAATAATGTTTTATTTTTCTTATCACGGAAATAAATGTCAATTCATATCTTAAACGATAAATTTTTAAATGATTTATTTTTATAATCCAACTTTGAGTGTTTATTTAATGATAGATATTCATTGTGAGCTTTTCTCAATCAACGTTAGATTGTTAAAAATATCGTTACGTGACATAGAATATAAAGTAAGTGCAAGTTTTATTCATGCTTTCAAGCCAAAAGCAATTTATTGCATATTAAACCATTAACGACATTAATTAAGATAAATTATAAAATTTTGTGAAGGATATTTAACATCATTTAATATTTAACCCCCGACATCAATCTATTATTTTGTCATAAACATTTATGTTTATTTTATTTATTTGACCATTGTCTTTATCTGTTCAGCTACCATTTACTTTCCTTTCTAAAACTTTCTCATTTTTATTTATATTTTATTATATTTCAACCTTTCCACCATTTCTTTTTTTTGTTTATTTTGTACATTTTTATGGAGAAATCATTTAACAAAAAAATATCACACTGTATATGTGTAGCTTTTAACAGATCTGAATGTTTTATTTCAACTTATTTTATATTTAGAAATTTAAATTTAAATTCTCATTTTATTTTACAGAGGTTCTTTATGGGAAGATGCATTCCTTGAAGCTGTCGGCAGAGCTGAAAGTTCGGAAAGATTTAAATACATATCGACAGCACGTTTTGCGTCTCGAACTTTAGACATTGAACTAGAAAATAATACAAGGACCGTAATACCATACTTTTCATCAGCGTTTATTTTGATGGCAGTTTTCTCAGTAGTTACTTGTATGATGACTGATTGGGTACGGAGCAAACCAGTATTGGGATTGATGGGTAACGTGTCCGCGGCAATGGCTACTGTAGCTGCTTTTGGGTGTGCCGTTTACATGGGTATACCGTTTATTGGCATTAATTTTGTATCTCCATTTCTCATGTGTAGTAAGTACACATATAATTATTTATCTTAATAGCCGTTTAATTAAGTAAATGATTTACTAGTAACAAATACTATAGTAAATATTATTAATTCGATTTTAATTTTGCTCTTACATAAAACAAAATTAAATGATTTACGATGTAATTTAGTTTATTTTGTTTTATGATTTTATCTCTTTCAATAAATTAACTAAGTTTTTTTTTTCTTTTTGATATAATATCATTAGTAATAGAGTTAATTTTAATTCATTTATTTTACCCGTAGGCATAGGTATTGATGATACATTCGTAATGCTGGCTGCGTGGAGACGTACCCCTGTAACATTAGATGTTCCAGAAAGACTTGCAAGGACTCTTTCCGATGCCGCTGTGTCTATAACTATAACTTCAGTCACAGATATTGTCAGTTTTTGTATAGGTAAATTCAGTCCTTTCCCAGCCATTCAAATTTTCTGCTTATATTCAGGTATTATCACCCAAAAATGTATAACAAAATTGATAAAATATTATCACCTAGAATATTACTATTAGGTTTTGCTGTGTGCTTTATTTTTGTGTGGCATCTGACATTCTTTGCTGCATGTATGGCAATAGCAGGGTATGCAGAAAAGAGTAACCGACATTCAATCACCTGCATGAAAGTCAAACCTAATTCTTTATCAAGTATAGAAAATAAAAAAATAATCTTTATTGTACTATTCAATAACTCAAGCATTTTTTAGATAAAGAATCGTGGTTATATCGAATATTTTGCGCGGGTGGAATCAATCCACAAGATCCAGATAACCTTCTGGACAATCCAGAAAACGCTATAATGGAATGGTGTCGTGATAGCTTAGGTTGGGCTTTGAATCAATGGTATATGAAAATCCTAGTTATACTAGCTTTTGCTGGATATTTAGCAGGGGCCATATATGGTACTACAACTATACAAGAAGGTTTGCAGAGAAATAAGTTATCTCGACCCGATTCATATTCTATTGAATTCTATGAAAGGGATGATTTTTACTTCAGGGAATTTCCATATAGAATTCAGGTATCTTAAAAATAATTATTTGACTATTTTTATGGAATCTGAAGTTTATTTTAATTTAAAAAGAAATTAAATTTTCACAACATTTATTTATTGTTTCAAACGACAAAACATTAATAGGTCAGCTAATTTTCATGATTATAGGTGGTAATTAATGGTGAATTAGACTACTGGAATGTTGAAGTTCAAAATCAAATAGAAAACTTGACTGAAGCTTTCGAAAGTTCACGTTTTATATCTAATCCAATATATACAGAATCATGGATTCGTTCGTTTTTAAATTACATAGATAGAAATCAAGAGGAACTTAACATAACGATCGACACAAGGGAGTCCTTTATAAAAACATTAACTGAGGTATTTAATTTAGAAAAATATATTTTTAAATAAAAAATTAATATCTAATGTTTTTTTTTTAATTATAAAGTTATGGCTATTTAATCCTAATCCTTTCTCGTTGGATGTGAAATTCAATGAAGACAAGACTACTATTATAGCTTCCCGTCTTATGATTCAAGCTGTAAACATTAGTAATGCAAATATAGAAAAAGATATGGTAAAAGAATTGAGAAGAATTGCGCACGAGTCTCCGTTGAACGTTACAGTTTTTCATCCATACTTTGTGTTTTTCGATCAGGTAGTTTGTAAAACTATATTCGATTCAATGATTTCAGACTTTAACCATAACAATGTGATTTTAATTAGGTACTATATCATAGAATATATGATAGATAAATTATTATTATTTTGTTGAACTAATTTTATCTCTTAGTCTTATAGTATTAATTTTTTGCGAATAATAATTTAACTTGTGTACTCACATTGTTTTATTTTAAAATGCAATTTAATTAATAAGACTTCTAATTTTAATTTTTTGAATAGTTTGAACTTGTGCGCCCTACATCCATTCAGTCAATGTTGGTTGGTGGTGCAACTATGATGCTGATTTCATTTTTGTTTATACCAAACATATTATGTTCGTTGTGGGTGGCATTTTCAATAGTATCCATTGAACTTGGAGTTGTCGGATATATGGCTCTTTGGAATGTTAATTTGGACACAATTTCCATGGTAAACCTTATAATGTGTATAGGATTCTCAGTAGATTTTACCGCACATATATGTTATGCATATATGTCTTCTGAAGCAACTTCACCAAAAGATCGGGTACGGGAAAGTTTATACGCACTAGGATTGCCTATTATCCAAGGTGCTATAAGTACTATTCTTGGTGTAGCAGCGCTAATTCTAGCTGGTAGTTATATATTTATGGTTTTCTTTAAGATGATATTCTTAGTGATTGTTTTTGGAGCATTGCATGGAATGCTACTTTTACCAGTACTCTTATCATTATTTGGCCCAGGAGCCTGTTGTACTAGTAGTAAAAGAAAAAGGCAATCAATAATTCACCAATCATTTTTTAATTCTTACTCTATACCGCATCCATCATTGCATCATCCTCTTAATTCTATTGATGGAAGCAAAATAATTAATTATTATGATAAGCCTGTAATATCCAAAATAGAAAAAGATTTAGGCTTAGGAATATCTGATGACACAAGTGAACATAATTCATCAAAATCACAAAAAAAACGTAGAGAAGCCGCCGAGGAAGAATTACAACGACGTAAATATTTGGATGGTTGGCGAAAATCCTACAGACAAGAGATTCCGTCATCAAACAAAATGAGTTATCATAATAGCATATTTATAAGCGACGAAAACAGACATAAAAGTTATGTCCCTAAGGACATAAATCAACCCGCACAAAAAAATTATCGTGACGATCGACTCTCTAGGAAAAATGGACATTTTCACTGATTTTAATGTTATTGATTGAATAGAAGTGTAAATAATCTTGTTTAAGTAAATAAATATTCATAGACATAAGTTTGGGAACTTAGAAGGATTTAGCTTCTCGAAAACTTGCTATAGCCTCCTTAAAATTTAGAAATTATATGTATTTTTATGTAAATATATTTTTTATAATTTATGCCTATGGTATGTTTTAGTTTTATAACAATGTAAAATAATACATATATTATTACATATATCTATGTAAGTATATTCATAAATTTATTATCAACGATTTTTAATTTAAATTAAACATAAGAATTTGCTCAATGTTTTGTGATACAATAATTATAATACAAAATATAATTTACTAAAATATATTATATAATCATTATTATTATTGTATGTTTGTAAATTAAAAATGTATATTTATTACCTTTACTTTTTTCGTGTAGTATATTGAAATTTAGATTTCTTGTAGTTTCATTAGAAAAGAAAGCAATGTTTGGCTATAAGCATAGAGATTTGATATAAAATAATGAATTGTAGTTAGACATCTTTATTTTTGACTTTGTGATGATTTTTTCAATTGTTCAACTCTTATATAGAGATATATAAGAGTTATACCAAACGCCCGACTCGATGTCCGTGACTGTGAATCCGCGGTCCATCACGCCGATCGCCGCTCTACTGGACCGGTCCAATAACCAACCGGCAGAGTCCCGGAACAATCCGGCGTACGGGTCCGAGATGATGCACACGTCAGTGCCCATCTCATATGCCACCCGCCGGACCAGGTCCTAAGCAGCCCGACAGTGGTTGAGATTTGTTTGCAGGAATCTCATCCACTAACGGGCTGCGCTCCGGGAGACACCTTGGCCTTACCGCATGCCATACGCCACGGCCCAAAGTCCAACAAGTGCCGCACGACCGACGACGACCCGCCGTAAATGATACGTTGAGTCTTCTTCTCGTTGTTAAAGTGGAAACGTCGAGGATGTACGCCACACCGACTACGGACGTGTCGCACGACCGGATCGCTGAACCGACACACACCCGCGTACCGTCGCCATCAACGCTGCTAACTTTTTGACGTCCGAGTTGGACTCCTCGTCGCCGACGACAACGAAAGAGCCGCGATTATTATTGTTAACTTTATTCGTCTTTTCGGTTTGTTTGTTTATAAATAACCTGTTGTTGTTGAACAATAACCGGCCCACGAGTCTACCCTCAAAACCAGTGTCGACTACATTATTGCGACGCAAGTCAAGTCAAAACATCTCAACGTAATTGTTCGTTTTTACCACAAAGACAAATGCAGAAAATCAAATTTTTTTTACATTTAAGTATATTGCATAAATTTTAATTTAAGATCTATATATATAAATGTGTCATTATTTTCAAAAAATGTATAAAATTAAAAAGAAAAAATTTATTCTTTGAAGAAAAGTTGTATTTTCAAACCCATATTATCATACAAAACACCAAATGATAGGAAAATATCATATGTATCTTAAAAAAAAATTATGTTGATTTCTAAATTTTTAAAATCGTTATTGCAGATTTAAGAAAAAAAGTGAAAATATCAAAAATTACTGATTTTTAAAATTGTAATTTTTTTTTGAAGATTTTCCCTATTTACGGGGTACGAGGGAAAAAAATTGAAAACATGTTCTCTATTTTCACTGAACATAATTAACCTAAAAATTTTAGTGAAAAAACTTACACATTGCTTATTAGTTACATAAATATATAATATTAATACAAAATATATTGACATATTTTAGTTTCTCAATTGATTTTTATAGTTAATTATAACAAACTACTACAATAAGGAAATTTTATTGGTTCATAGATATCCCATTGAAATATAGAGTCTCTTATTGTTTTATTACATAGTCGATTATAAGTTAAAAAGAAAGTAAATTTAATTTCTTGTTTAAGATCAAGGCTAAAACTAAAATCTAAAATAGACTTCGAATTATAAAAAGACACCAAATTTATACAATTGCCGTAACGGCTTATAAAATTACGACATGATTCAATAAACTTTTTTTTTATAGCAAAATTAATCTTCTTTTCTTTGCAGACATCATCAATGTATAATAGTAGGTCATCAATGGGTTCAGACCGCAATTTATATTCCAAAAAGTGTCTTTTTAAAAAAATTAAAAAATTTTTACGTTGTTGTAAAAAAAGATTAATACTACGATATGCTTTTGGCTCGGCAATCATCGATGTAAACGAACAAAAGCGATACATGGCTGAGATTCCTATGCTTTCGATAACATTTCTAATCCAAACCATTCCTTCAAAGAGATCTTCTCTCTCGTCAATAGTTTCTTTCAACACCTGACCCAGAGACTTCCCGATAACTTCCGTAACGTAAAAACCCACAGGAGCTGTTCCTCTGTAAGGTTTACTTTTATCTACGACATCGATGTCGTCATTATTGTAAAATAAATGTTCATCAATTACTTGAACAGTATCTGGATCTGTGTAAATTGTATTTGGTAATATTATCAATTCCATCAGATTTGAATTTTGTTTCCTGTACTCATTTACTTCATCATAGGAAAGGTTTTTCATATCCAGTGAATAACATATGTTAATGAATAAAACAAAAGTATAAATTGTTATATTCATTACAAAAAATCAAATGTGTATAGCTTATTATGTTAATAAGTTTAGTACTTGTTATTTAGTAAATCCAAGCTTAATTTTTTATAAATATCACAGTGGTCTTAATTCATTTACCGTATTTATATATTAAGGACCATTTTAATAATATAGTGTTTGTTGAAAACAATTGCGCAAATCGAACACTTTGTCAATACCAATGAAATTGATAACTATATGCAATTTATAAGAAAAACATTTTTAAATTAGAACATTGTATTTTTTTTAGATATACAGAAATGTATTTATTTTTAAACAACTTTTGTCAGAAAAAATTAAAAATTAATTTTTTTTTTCATATAGGAGAAAAATATAAAAACTTAGCTCAATGGGAGCATATCATAGTTGAGATAAGTTTAGATGATATCTGAGAATGATTAAAATCACTTTCATAAAAATCGCATCGACGAAAATATGTAGTGTTTAATTTTTAGAAGGAATTATTGGATTATTTCAAAATCAAATTGAACTCCTATTTCCTTAATTATGCGCTGATTAAAATTTCTATGATCTATAAGTAAAAATTTTACTAGATACTTACTATAGTAATTAAATTTAGTATTGTAATTTTTACGGATAAATTAGAAAAAATTATAAAATTGTTTTATATTTGGATACTTTTATGGCAAACGTACATGAAAATTATATGTATGTATTTATAAACAGCAAAAAAAGACAAAGTTAATTTTATTAATTGAAATTATTCCGACTTTAGTTTGTTATTTTTATTTCAGTTATGATATTGACATCGTAATTAATAACAATTCATTGGTAACTAGATGATTTTTTTTAAAAAGAGAATTTCTTATATTTTTTATATACTGAATTATTACTTGTAATAATAATTACTCATTACTATATTATTTATGATTAATTAAATAAATTTGTTGGTTGGACAATTAAAGGGGCAAAAATCATCCCTAAAATATAAATTAATAGTATTTATTAATAATATGTTTATCAATTAAATCTTATTTCATTTTATATTTATAAAAGGGGCGGTTGGGAGTATTTATCCCTACTTATTCTATATGAATATATACATATTATATAATATATAAATATAGGCATAAATAATTTAAAAAAAAAAATGGAATAAAAATTATAACAACACGGAAATCAGTTATTTTTAACTTGTTTTGTTTAACTTTGAAAAACGTTTACATAGAGAAAACCAGTCTTCGTGTCAAATTTTAACTTACATTTTTTTATCATTCATACATTTTTTAAAAAGTTATGATAAATTTTAATAAAAATAACAACTCAAAAACGATGAATTATCACTAAAATACTACTTTCATCTAACTAATCGTATTTATAAATAATTGTATTGATCCATCCATTTTTCAACAATTGTATAGCAATTTAAAGTCGATAATTAAAAATCGAATATTTTAACATAAAAATATCATGTTGTTTTAACTACGGTAGCCATTTGCGCATAGAAGATAAGTCATTGGGACAAATTTTTCTTTCCAAATTTAAGTTTATTACATAAGCTTTAACGAAGGAATTTTTAAACAATTGTATTTAAAAAAGAAGTTATATAATGTTGACATTTTTATGTCAACATTATATAATTATTTTTATTTTTAAATACTCAATTATTACGGTTTTGTAATTTTTCTAAAATTCTAAAATTAATGCTTTATTAATATATATTATACTTTATATTACACTATAATATATAATATACTTTATTAATTAACTGACCTAATATATAATATATATTAGGTCAGTTATATATATTATAAATACGGTAACAAGTTAAGGCGTTTGCGATATTTCTAAAAAGTTCGAATTACGATAGTTTTATTTACTAAATAACAAGAACTAATCTTCTTAAAATAATAACCTATATACAATTAGTATTTTTTAATAAATTTATTAATTTATATTTTTATATTATTCATTCAATCACGTTATTTATAGGATATGAAAAACCTAATGTTTTTCAAGAAAGCAAACAATCTCATTTTTAATTTTAAGAACCAATTTTTGGATTACAAATTACGGTTTGAACCAATTGATGACGTCTGCAAAAAAAAAAATAGGTAATTATGCTGAAAAAAACAGTAAAAAATAATCAAACTAAGAAATGATCGTTTTCTTAGAATTTTTGAAGTATTATTTTGGATGATATTAAAACAATATTATTATGATTGAAAGTGAAATGTGGGTTCGTTTACTTTATCTTTAGGCATTTCTTATACACACTACTTCTCATACCCTAGTTTAGAAATGATAGTATATTGAGTCGTAGTTAAGGTGTTTCTCTGTATAGTTTAATATAAAAATTAAACTTAAAACGTTTTTAAAAAAAATTGACTTGCTACAAAAATAATCGTATAAAACGATTGTTTGACTATAATTTATATTTGATCACCTGCTTTTGAAAAATATTTCATTGTGTATACTTTGTTGTGTATACTGTGTTTAATTATAACTTTTTTTTATTTTTCATGAATAACCCTACCAGAAATAGTTAAAGGAGTAAAAAGAAAAAATTCAAATCTGATGAACTTGATCATTTTTTGCAATATTTATAAAAAATTAAGCTTGGATTTACTAAATAACAAGTACTAAACTTATTAACATAATAAGCTATACACATTTGATTTTTTGTAATGAATATAACAATTTATACTTTTGTTTTATTCATTAACATATGTTATTCACTGGATATGAAAAACCTTTCCTATGATGAAGTAAATGAGTACAGGAAACAAAATTCAAATCTGATGGAATTGATAATATTACCAAATACAATTTACACAGATCCAGATACTGTTCAAGTAATTGATGAACATTTATTTTACAATAATGACGACATTGATGTCGTAGATAAAAGTAAACCTTACAGAGGAACAGCTCCTGTGGGTTTTTATGTTACGGAAGTCATCGGGAAGTCTCTGGGTCAGGTGTTGAAAGAAACTATTGACGAGAGAGAAGATCTCTTTGAAGGAATGGTTTGGATTAGAAATGTTATCGAAAGCATAGGAATCTCAGCCATGCATCGCTTTTGTTCATTTACATCGATGATTGCCGAGCCAAAAGCATATCGTAGTATTAATCTTTTTTTACAACAACGTAAAAATTTTTTAATTTTTTTAAAAAGACACTTTTTGGAATATAAATTACGGTCTGAACCAATTGATGACCTACTATCATACATTANACCCATTGATGACCTACTATTATACATTGATGATGTCTGCAAAGAAAAGAAGATTAATTTTGTTATAAAAAAAAAGTATATTGAATCATGTCGTAGTTTTATGGGCCGTTACGGCAATTGTACAAATTTGGTGTCTTTTTATAATTGGAAGTCTATTTTAGATTTTAGTTTTAGCCTTGATCTTAAATCTGAAATGGAATTTACTTTCTTTTTAACTTATAATCGACTATGTAATAAAACAATAAGAGACTCTATATTTCAATGGAATTATTATGAACCAATAATATTTTCTTATTGTAGTAGTTTGTTATAATTAACTATAAAAATCAATTGATAAACTAAAATATGTCAATATANAAAAAAAAAACGAGGTCATTGTTTACACACTCCAAGGATACTCGCCTATATATTACTATGGTTCGAAAGATTTACACCCTGTATATTAATGCAACTAATAAGCAATGTGTTAGTTTTTTCACTAAAATTCTTGGGTTAATTATGTTCAGTGAAAATAGAGAACATGTTTTCAATATTTATCTTACGGGTTTTTCCCTCATACCCCGTATGTAATTGTTTTTATTATTTATTTATGTAATTAATATACAAAGTATATCCATATTTACTAAAAGTTTTATGTAACTCATGGGTTTTCTGTAACAAGTCAATGGATTGTATCCAAAATAAAAATTAACAACTTATGTAATACCTTGAAAATGTTTTATAGTGGTTAATTATTTTTTAAAATGATACGAATTTGTCTTATATTTTAGTAAAAGCTCATGAATATCCGAAACCAATATCTAAATAAATATTTTGAGGACATGTTTAGTATCGTTTTTAAATTTTTTATCTTTTATAATAGAATAATTACAATAGTTTCAGGGTTTTTTTACTATTAGGTGATTCCCAAACTCAAAGTGTTTCGAGATCGAAAATTCAGCTTTCAACATGAATAATCGATGCCGTCAGCGCGTTTTTCAAGGTACTTGACGTAAAGTCGTTTTCAGCATACTTCCTTAAGTAGATTTCGATGTGGGACCGCTGCATTGACTCAGTGGGAGGAACTTTGCAAAGGAATAATTATAATTTTTGTCTAAATATATTTATCGATACTTACCAATTTTACTTTCAGTTTTTATTGAATAACCTTTGTATTTTAGCATAGAAAATTTATTTTTTGTGGAAATACGTATAATTGTTATTTAAAAATCTGATATTTATTATAGAAAATCTAAATTACTTATTCAAAAAGGATCAAAATATTGTTACAAACTAAAAAATTGTACGTACAACGCAATAATTATGGTTAAAAATAAATAATTAGTTGCAAATAATAAATAATAATAATAAAAGTTTTTTGTACTTTTAACAAAGTTTTGAAGCGAGTCCAGGCAACATTTATAAATAAATAGTAGATAATAAAATTTCCTGTTCAATGCTGTAAAGTGTATATATCGGCGCTCGGTATGGTTTAATAGGATAATAGGTTTCAACTAAAAAGTTAAATAATTTTACTTTGTTATTTATTAATTATTTAACTCTATTAATGTGATCTATTACCATTCTATAATATTCCGAAATTGCTACCAATTTTTTGGTAACATGTTACTGTATAAATCATTTCTAAAAAAATTATTTTGGGTTTCACATGAATTTTTAAAATTTTATAATACGCTTATTTGAGTAGATTTATTAAACAACTTTTTGATTATTTTTTTAGTTTTGATGTGAAACTAAGAAGGTATTGTATTGTGTTATAATGCTGTGCGTTTATTTTTATATCTGTCTATAGATAATGTCTGCTCTCACCGGACCAATTTTACCAGGCTAGTGTATTTATTTAACAAAAAGTAACAATTTTTTTTTTGATAAGTATTGCATCAAGCCCTTCAATTTTAAATTGAAAAAAAATTCCCTCGTTCCCCGCAAATTGGGGAAATTCCCAAAAAATTACAAATTTAAAAATCGCTAATTTTCGACATTTTAAAAATTTTTTTTACTTAAAACTGTCATAACTTTTCTTTATAAATGACCGAATCAATATAATTTTTGTTTTTATAGATACCTTAAGTATCTACCTATCTTTTGATATATTTTTTTTATAAATCTGACACTTTACCTGTCCACGGGGGCGGATTTAAAATGACAACTTTTTCACAAAAAATTAACTTGAAAATTAATTTGAAAATGTTCCGGAAAGACTGACACTTTTATATATACCTTAAATTAAAGCTTATGTAATATATTTTATTTCGAAAAAAAAATTTGACCTTTGAACTTATCTTCGTGGTGAAAACGGACCTTAAAGTTAAAGAAAAACGTATGATTTCCGAGAAAAAATTCTCGATTTTATATTTAATATTATTAAATTTATATTGCTATAACTTTTGGAAAAATATATGGATCATTATTATTATTTCTTTATAAACAATTTTTATATACCACTTTCATCTGACACACTTTTTTTTTAAATCGGATCATACGCCTTTATACAATGGAGGTCAAAACTTTAAACATACGTATTGAAACTAGGACATTTTCAATTTAATTTTTGAAAGTGTTCCAGAAATACTGACATTTTTATATATATCTTACATTTAAACTTATGTAATATACTTTAATTTGAAAAAAAAAATTTGACCTCTAGATTTGTCTTCATGGTGAAAATGACTACCGTATTCAAAAATATGCTATTTTGTTCAAATCTGGGTTTTGTATTTTATTTTAAAATGCCTGACAAGGGGAGTACACTGATTTTCATGAATATTATATAAATCAAATTGATATAGTATAGAAATTTAAACTTATTTAAATTTTTTTGCATTTTTCTTAATTCTTTTTAAGTTAGAATAAATTTTCAACTCATTTGATTTTTATCTCATTTAGATTCAATAACTTCAATAATGATCAAGGATGTCATCACTGTAGTCGCCCCTCGTGAGAAGAAATTTCTTATTCATAGAAAAATTATTTTACTATATTTTAGGGTTTGGTTTCGATGTAAAGCTGAGAAGGTATTTTTTTGTGAATATTATTTATTTTCTATGCTTTAACTTGACCTATTTTTTTCAATGATACGTCAAATTATTACAATTCGTATCTCATTGAAGATATTACCCTCAAAAATTGAAACAAAATTATAATTTATCAATTAAATAGTTACTTATTCCATGTTCTCCATACAGATAATGAAAATCATTCATTTATAATATTTTCAAAGTATTTATTGACGAATCAAGTTCGATATGAAAGGTTTCAATTACAAAATTATATCAACTAGACTATAATATTTCAAACTTTTTGGAAACATGTTGCTTTATGAATCATTTCTAAAAAAAAATGATTGTTCGTTTCTCCTGAATTAACAATGGATTTTTAGATCTTTTTAATAAATTTTTTTTGATTAGTTATTTTAGTTAATCATTAACTAAAACATAAACATTAAACAATATGCTGGAACATTAACTGGTAGAAGTAGAGATTAGTAGAAGTATTGAAGAGGAGAAAAGTTAACATTTGTTGTGTGTAGGAAACTAAGTGGAAAGGTGAGAAATCAAGGGAAATAGGTGAGGTAATATTATTGTATAAAATTATAATAATTTTCTTCATAGAAAAAAATTTAAGTGTCATGAATCAAAATTAGATATGCATATAAAACTTTTGAAACATAAAAGGTTTTTCATGTTAATGCCATAATTCTCTCTAATGAAAATTTAAATAATATGATTAATAATTATTTATATGATTCATAAAATGTATTATACATGTATTATAAACTTGATGCATCAATACACGTTCACAACCAATTTATTTTAACTTATTTAATAAATTATAAAAGCATATACAATTTATTCCATTTATTTTTTAAGTTTTCCTAAAAATTTTCTAAGAACACAAAAATATGTGAAGTTTATTCCATCTCACGTATCAGCCATTCNTAAGAACACAAAAATATGTGAAGTTTATTCCATCTCACGTATCAGCCATTCGAGATGTTTTTTTGATGTTGCAAAATATGCACTATTATGAGTTATTTATTATGTGATTTTCAATTAAAATTACTGTCAATTCATTATTTCTTATATATTTGGAGCTAATAGAGCTGTTCTGGTACTAAATTATATACATATATTTATTAGTACAATAGATACAATTTTATATGTATTTATAAAAAAAACTCTTAGAATATCTTTCATAAGAATATTATAAGTTCATTATTATTAAAGATTTTTTATTAATGCATTTTAGATTTTAAAAATTGTATATTTTCAGTTTTAAATGACCTTTATTTATAATAACTTATTAATGGAAATACAGTGAAATAATAATATAAGAAAACACATAATATGTAGTATAAGAATAATATTATTGTCAAAATTTAATTTTTGGTACTAAATATTTATACGAAATTAAAAAAAAAATGTTTTATTGACTTACATTACATCATTGAATTGTCAAACAAAAATTTAAGATATGTTTTATAATCATAAAATTGAGCATTTTAGGGTTATTTAATATTTTTAATTACAAAAATATAACTGTAATTTTCCAAAATTAAAATTTTTTGTACGTTTATTAAATTTTCACTGTGTTTTATTATATATTATGTTTAATTTGGTATATTACCACTGTTTAAGACAATTTATTTATAATATTGTTCAAAGAACAATTTTAAAGATTTAAATTTAAATTCATTGTGCATGTCGTATAACAGTTAAGTGAATTACTATAGAATAATTAGTTGTATAAATTTAAAAAAGATACTGTAGCTCAATATATTACTTACTCATTTAGTGAGTGTTGGCCTTTCATTATTTAACATTCATGTTTTTGTGATTAATTTTAATAGAAAATTGTAAAATATATGTAGGTATTAAAATATTTTTATTAGTGTAAAATAATTTGACAACAGAGCAGTTTCAATTCACTTTATTACACAATAATGCAAATATTATTCTTAATTATAATTTAATATAATTTAATTATAATTTATATTCATAGTAATTTTTAAACGTAGGCGTCTTAACTAAGTCTTATCTGTAAGTAAAATCATTGAATAAAAGTTGAATGTATTCAACTACTATATGTTATGTATGTATTACATTTAAATATATTCTTCTTCTTTTTCTCGCCTTAATCCCAAATACTTGGGGTCGGCTTTGCCTTATTTTAAACATCCACTTGACACAATCTCCCACATCGTCTACTCGCACACCAGCTGTCTTCATATCGCATTCAATGACCATCCAAGTTTATTTCTCTCATCTTATCCACAATTGACGCTACACATATACTTCCTCTTATATGTTTGTTCCTTATCCTATCTTCTCTAACCACATCCCTCGTCCATCAAAACATTCTCATCTCTGCTCTATTCTCATGTCAACCGCCTAATACTCTGAACCATACTTGTAGCTGATCTCACTACAGTTTTATAAAACTTATCTTTCAATCTCATTGGAATTCTCTTATCTCATAACACACATCAGCCATCCTCATATTGCATTAAGTAAAATACCCCCCCCCTCTATTTTTTAGTCTTTCTCTACCTCTTCTTCCTTTAACATTAATTTCTATAACTGTTCTTGCAGCTTCTGTTATTACATTGAAATATATCCAAATAATTAAATATAGAATAGTTTAGACACTATTATGGGAAAAGTTCGGTTATAAAATCAAAATTTAAAAGTAGAATGAAAAACCATCTATCTAAATTGCGTGAACTTATAATGAGCGTCGTATTGTTTTCTACTGTTTTTACTGAAATAGATTTATTTTGGCCAGAGACTTTAAGGATATGTATGCACTCTAAGTTGTCCATAAAAAAACAAAAAATAAATTTTTTTTTAAACTAAATATCTTCTCCATGTCACTATTTCAATTATTAATTATGTAATACATGAATGATCTAATAAACGGATAATAATTACACAAAAATATATATAAATAAATATTTATTAAGTCTTTACTACATTATGATCATCTACTATGGCCATATACAAACAAAAAATTGTCAAAATATCAACTAATGTACATAAATATTAATGTGATGTTCATGACTAACAATGAAATAAAATCTTTAAGACTAGTGTTTAATATTGTAGCATTTTTTTTTCATACAGAAACAAGTTTATTCAAGAGTTTCAGGTAGTAGTTCCATGATATTACAACAACAGTAATTATTAAAGTTATCCTTCTCTGTCATTAATTTCAATAATATGTGGTTATTTTAATGGTCCTTTTAACACAATTTTTGGTATAGGTTTCGGTATTCACATGCTTAACTGTGGAATATAAAGAAGTAGAATTGTATAATCTACGACATTGAACTTCGTGACTATTGGATGTATTGGATGTATTGTCAGTGTTCAAGGATAAATCTGAAACCTTAAATGAACTTTTCCCTAAAAATTCAATTATTATTTAATATTATTTATTCGTGAATAATATCATAGAAATAATTGAATTATTACCAATTTTTTTATTTTTTGAAACATTGATCCTTATGGGTATCCTAGACACAAATTTATTGTTTGTGTTGTTTTGATTTGATGGTGCCATATTGTAAACGCCAACTGCGGTATGACCTTTATGTTCTGACTGACCATTAAAAACTTTACTACCTGGGATTTTAACAGGGGTCATAGAAACGAATTTCGCTTTATTCGATGGAAGATTGACTTTCGCTGTACCATAATGCGAAGAAGACTTTGTAGTAACCGAATTTGTAATGTTTTTAACATCTGACTTAGAGGCGAATGAATGGGATTTATCGGAGAGTAAGTTCATAGCGTTTTGATCTTTTAAAGCCTCTAACTTACTTATAGGCAAAGACTTGTTATTTTTATCATTACCCAAGATAGGGTTTTTTTTAGATTCTTCTTTAGTTGCCTTAAAGGAGTCAGTTTTACGAATGTTCCGTATCATTTGAAGTTTCTCACTAAAAAAGTCTGCCAATACAGACAATACAACGTCAGCGTTACAAATTTTTTGTTGTGTTTCCTCGTGTGTTAGCTTCAATTTTTCAATGAATGTGTTGGTGAAATTGTTCGGTGCATTAACAGTAGACGTCGTTTGTGTGTTTACTACTATTTCAGAAGTTTCAGCAGATTTTATATTTAAATTTGTCCGAGTTTCAGTAGCTGATATAATTTTACCTATAAGCATTTATTAGAAAATTATTTAAAAAAATATTTACCTGTATTTTGATCCTTTAATCTAATTTTGTTGACTTCTGTCAACGTTTTGGTTTTTTTGACGCCAGTGTACATAGAGTTCGTTTTGTTGGATGAATTGCTCAGTCTATTTATTGACACGGGTAACTTGGATGATTTATTTATTTTCAACTATACAAATTTAAATTAATATGAATAACTCGACGTGTAGATATTCTGAAATAATCTAAAATTTTCGTGATGGATATGCAACACAAAATGCATATACGCACAAAGATTCTAGAATATACTAAAATGAAATATTTCAAATGTCCATTATAATGTATAAGAATGTGACAACATCGTAGTTAACATTTAACAGTTCTAACAGTGTTAACACGTATGTCACATAGTGTGACATACATGTATTATATATAAATATATTATATGTATTTAAAATAAATATTCTGTCATTTTTCTTTAACATAAAATCAGTGTTTTCATTATATTTTGAAACACTAAAAGGGCGACCTCGATGAACGAAAATTAGGCGTTCACAACACACGGGGCATTTCGGCCAGTATACATTTACACCATCGACACGCGATTTGTACCCATTCTCATCAATCCGCTAACACACACACACGTACATTAATTCTCTCCTCTCCTTCCCTCATCCTAAGTCTTAGTAGGGATAAAAGCGAGGAAATAGATGAAGCATACTACTCAGACCAATTCTGACAGATTAAAAAATATACTTAAGTCATCAATCCAACTCATCAACATTAACGCAAAGCATGACTGTCCATTTCATACAAACAACCGGAGCTCCAGTATCATCCAAAACCCTAAGGTTATCATAAAAAAAATGACTAATAGCTAAGCAGGAATTTAAAAAAATAGTATACTACAATACATCATTATCAAAACGCACCTACATACCAAGAGACTTTAAATCCTGTACCCGTGTAAATCAAAGAATCGATGCTATAAGACAAAAGCTAACATATACATACAAAAAACTTTAAACGTTAAAAATAATACTCAAGGCGTTCGATCTTCAAACCAATGATACTACTAAAACAATATCAATTGATACTGTGAAGTAGTGATGTAAAGTATAAAATAATCTAAAATCCTTGTAATGGATAAGCATACAAAATGCATATACGCACGAAGGTTCTGAATAGTTTCACAATTACTACATTACTCCCTTCTCAGTACATGGAGTTTTTATAATATATGATTTTATGTGATATAATTGCTAGTTACAATTATGTCGCCATGTAAATATTTAGAAAAATGTCCTTTTTGCCCCGATCAAACATTATAAAATGAAATGTTTAGAATGTTTGATACATGATACAGTATATAGTGGTGCGATAATACCACAGTTAATAATTAACATTTAACAGTTAACAGTTATATCAGTAGTAACACAGTGCATTATATTTAACATGATACAAATTTAATACTCTACAAAGGCCGGTGGACCCTCTTTCACATGTTCGAGAGTCAAAGATGGTAGTTGGCTAGGTCAATGATGGACGGGATGAGTTTTAATGACAGCTTGCACTATAGACCAGACACCATCAATGAGAAAATCACAAAAAAAATCTCGATTGCACCCTGGGGATCGAACTTGAGACCCCGTACGCCGAAACATACGTTTATACCCTCAACCCCATGAAAATACATTAAATGTATATAAAATAAATGATCTGTCATATTTTGTCAACATAAAATCTGTGTTTTTATTATATTTCATTAACAATTGAAACACTAAAAACGTAATGATACTGTGTGCTTCAATTTGTATGTGTATAATATTAATCATATCTACTCATTATTTTGTCTTGTCATATTACCTTTAAATTGTCCATACTGAAATTGGTCTCAAAATGTTGAATAAAAATTTACAGAAATAAATAAATAATACTAAAAAATAATTATTTGTAAGTTACTTAATGAAGAAATTACGAAAAAAACCTTTACAAAATACGTCTTGAGTCATACGCGTTCAAATAATTATGGTGAAACTATGCAAAGTAAATATTTATTTTCACTATTAATCACTAGGCATACTTATAATTTAAAAAAAAACAGCTGTTTAAAAGTCATTTGTTAGTACAAATTATGAAAGTAAAAATAAAATTTTTAAAAAAGTTATGGCACTTTTAAGTAAAAAAAATTTAAAAAATATCGAAAATTAGCGATTTTTAAATTTGTAATTTTTTGGGGGATTTCCCCCGTTTGCGGGGAACGAGGGAATTTTTTTCAATTTTTGAGGGTAATGTCTTCGACTAGATACGATTTGTGATCTTTTGACATATTAATGCGAAGCTGAGAAGGTATTAATTTTACAATGATGTGTTTTTTTTTTGTGTCTGTGAACGCTCAATCTCAGCTCTCGCTGGACCGATTTTGATGAACAATATGTACCGAGACATCGGTATCTAAAAACCAGTATGGATTTATGTCTGATAAATCAATAATGAAGCAAGTATTTTATGTGAGGCAACTAATAGAAAAGTTTAGGTAAAATAAGAAAAAACTGTGTATGGCATTTATAGATTTGGAGAAAGCGTATGATACCAAAAAAGGTTTTAAAGTGGGCATTAATGAGAAAAGGAGTCCCAAAAAGGTACATAAATATATCAGAAGATGTGTATGATGAGGTTTTCGGGTAAGAGTAAGAGTGCACCAAGGTTCTGCTTTAAGCCCTTACTTATAGTGATGGATAAAATTGCTAGAGAAAAAATATAAGGAGAGGTGCCGTGGTGCATATTATTTGCTGACGATATAGTTAATAGGAGAAAATAGAGAGGAAATTAATCAAAGGCTAGGGGTGTGGAGATCAGCTCTTGAAGAAAAGGATTTAACAATAAGTAGGAATATAATAGAGTATGTAGAGTACGAGTGACAATGAGGAACAAGAGGTAGGTGAAATGAGGAGGTCAGTGACAATAAGCGAGGATGTGATGGAGAGATGAAGATTTTTAAGTATTTTGTGTCTGTTGTGCAAAAGAGTGGTGGTATTGACGAGGATGTAAGACACGTAATTATGTGCGGTGGATGAAGTGGAGAGAAGCATCTGGTGTGTTATACGATAAGAGAATTCCAATAAGGCTAAAATGTAAATTCCACAAGACTGTAATAAGACCAGCTATGATGTATGGTTCAAAGTGTTGGGCGGTTGATAAGAAAGTGGAGCAGAGAATGAGTGTAGCAGAGATGAAAATGCTTAGTTGGATGAGTCGAGTGACTAGAAAAGATAAAATAAGGAACGAGCATATAAGAGGGAGTATAAGTGTAGCGTCAATCGTGGATAAGATGACAGAATATAGACTTAGATGATTTAGTCATGTTATGAGGAGAGAACAATCGGAAGCTGTAAGAATAGTTATAGAAATAAATGTTGAAGAAAGAAGAAGTAGAGGAAGACCAAAAATGAGATTGAGGGATGTTATTGAATGCGATATGAGGACAGCTGATGTGAGCGTAGAAGATGTGGGAGATCGTGTCAAGTGGAATCTTAGGATAAGGGTGGCCGACCCCAAGTAGTTGGGATTAAAACAAAGAAAAAGAAAAAGATTACCAGAAATTCCGGTGGCAATTGACATAATATGATTGTTGTTTGGGAATACTTAATGAAGAAATTACGAAAAAAACCTTTACAAAATACGTCTTGAGTCATACGCGTTCAAATAATTATGGTGAAACTATGCAAAGTAAATATTTATTTTCACTATTAATCACTAGGCATACTTATAATTTAAAAAAAAACAGCTGTTTAAAAGTCAGTTGTTAGTACAAAAATATTTAAAAGTTAAAGGCGTGTTAACGTTGGGGTAAGTTTTAAATTGTTTAAAATGTATAAAAAATAAAATTATTCTGGTTGGATATAAATCTATGTAATCGTTGTGTAGAGTAGATAGGAAGTGCCGTAGAGTAGGCGTTTTGGTATATTATTCTAGTAACTAGGGGTCGGTAATTCAATTCTGGTCTCTGCAGGATAAAAAATAGGCCCATCAAAAATCGATGTTTGATTTACTTAAAAGACAATTATAAACAAAAAAATAATCTTATATTTTTTCATTTAAACAAACATTTTTCGAGTTACATTACATTTAATATGAGTACTAAAATTTATTTTCCAATTTTTTTCACTTTATGGTTACTTTTTATCATGTTATACTTGCATTAGACACAATGTTATAAATACATATTTGTGTATGTGTGAGTTTATTTATTTATTGTATCATTAATGTGTTGTGTATATTAAATACAAGTGATAGAGTAGGTAATTGATTTGACGCTATATTGTTTAAACCCAACTAAACGCTAAATTGTACATTCCCAAACAACAATCATATTATGTCAATTGCCACCGGAATATCTGGTAATATNTTATTTGATTTATTGTTGACGGGTTGGCGCTACACGGGAGCCTCCTCGTCTCCCAGGCATGGGTCTCTTAGGCCCAAGTCAGATTCCTTTCGCCTCTTTCCACGTTCCTGCTTTCCGGGTCTAGGCTATTTGATGATGAGTAGCCTTGGCCTACCTTCCTCTTCTAATTAGCTTCCACGGGGTAGAAGCCATCTCATACAAGGTGGCTTGAGTAACTATGAGGTACTCGGATCGTTGGGACGTCTTTCTGAAAATGGACTTAAAGAAAAAAAAATAATATTTGTCCTGGGTCAGCTTTTTGAAAATTGGTATTATCCTAAATCCGTTAAGTAAATCAAACATCGATTTTTGATGGGCCTATTTTTTATCCTGCAGAGACCAGAATTGAATTACCGACCCCTAGTTA
>NW_026099576.1:6450226-6451549 GCF_025091365.1 Daktulosphaira vitifoliae | reverse complement strand
CATTAGTTGATATTTTGACAATTTTTTGTTTGTATATGGCCATAGTAGATGATCATAATGTAGTAAAGACTTAATAAATATATAGATATATAAATGCTATCAATTTTTTTTATTAAAAAATATGTATTTATAAATAATAATTTTTAAACTGACTCTTGGAGCATTTGATAATTGTATAACGAACCTCGTTCCATGATAGAATTGACAGTTGTTTTTTTAATATTACTACTAATATCATTAGTATGGCTAACTAATGAACCATAACCACCTCCTCCAGGAGTCAACAAGAAAAAGGTGTCCTGTAATTGATTATCAAAATTTTGCGTTTTAAATAAACAAATAATAATGAGTGATTAATATACATTATCATTTAACTTACACCAGGTTCCATATCAACAGCAGTTTTAGCACCAAGTCTTATTTTTCTACCATCACGTTTTATCAATATATTTTCTCCTCTTTTTCCATTTTCTCCGCCTATAAGTAACAAAAACATTAAACATGAAAAATCAAGAAAATAATTTTTAAAAATTTTTTTCAATATGGTAGCTTATGAACTGCATAGACGCTGTTGGGAAATGGGGAGGAGACTATGGGAAGATAAACTCGATCAGAAGCCATAACTGGTACAAACACTACTGGAACGGGATCTGATTAGGTGAATAGTGGAACTGTTTCTCGGAAGTCTTATAACAGTAAGCATACTGGAGAAAACAAACTATATAGGGGCGTTCACTTCTGTGACCAAAGCCCCTTACAACCCAACCTATAGAAAAAATGTTGGAGAGAGTAAGAGGATTGCGTTTGTCGGGGTAGTCTCTGGTATAGGACACGCTCAAACAAAACCCGAGATGCCTTATCACTTATCCTTGACCGTAGATGTTGGCATAAATACAAGTCATGTCTGGAAGCCGCCAATGAGTCTATGATTAACGCTCTCACTGTCATAACACTCGTGTGTTTTATCATTTTGACTTATGTTTATCATTTCTTGAAAATATTTTAATAAAGTTAATTATAATAAACCCAGCACAGGGGGGTCGCGGCACAGTGGTGACGTGGCATAGTTGGATCAAGTATAATGATATCTGACAGTGATTAAAATCACTATCAAAAAAAAACGCTTCGATGCAAATCTTTAGATAGTGTTTAATTTTAAAAAATTGGTGGATTATTCCAAAAGCTTCATAAACTGCTAGTTCCTTATTAATATCCTGATTAAGACAAAGTATGTCGAATAAAAAAGAGATTATTAGAAAATAGTATTTCCCATAAAAAAATTATATTGATCAATACACTTTTCAATAAGTTATAGCATTATAA
>NW_026099576.1:6374437-6449010 GCF_025091365.1 Daktulosphaira vitifoliae | reverse complement strand
AAAAAAAAAAAAAAAAAAAAAAAAAAAAAAAAACACATCTTAGTAAAACCAATACCTTCTCAGCTTCGCATCGAAGCTAAAAATTAAACTTATTTTAAGTTAATTTTGCTTATTTTGTTGTTGTTCCTTACCTCTACCATGACAAATATGTTAAAAATTATAACTTTACGTTGTTATAATAAATAAATATGATATTAAAATTTTCAACTAATACCTTTATTTTATCTATTTTTTAATTAATTAAATTATTATTTTAAGAGTGCTCTTATTTTTATAAAATTTTTACTATTATTTTAGTCATCCTTAAAACGTTAAGTGTATAATGGTATTTGTTTTACTCAAAACAAAATAACAATATAATTAGAAAAATTAGAAGTAATTAGTCAATGGGGAGCTTGAAGTTGTCACTCTATCTTAAAAATGAAAAATATTTCTACTGCTATCTGCAAATTTGGACAATATTCATGAAAATAGCTTAAATAAATTGTACAAAATCATAATATGTATAAGAGACTAAATTTATATTATACATTTAAGATCTTATGTTACTTTTAATCAAAAGTATTAAGTATAAAATAAAAAATTATTTTATTTGAAAAGCTTGAGGATTTATCCATGTTTGCAGTTGAAGATGGACTCTGCAATGAGTCTGAAACGTCAGCAATCAACTGCAAACATGGATAAATCCTTAAGCTTTTCAAATAATATGACAATCCATGAAAGTTTCAACACATTCATAAAAAATGATTTCCCTGTATATTCTTTTATTCATTATTTATTGATTTTTTAATAAAGATATTACAAATATTTGTTATATTCTATCAGTAAGAATTGTTTAAATTAATATTTGATACAGATAAATAAATTAATAATACCAATTAAACATTTTTTAGGGTTTTAAAGAGTTTTCCAACTCTTTACAAACATTAAAAAATAAAATTGCCCGATATTTTTTAAATAACAGCAACATTATAATTATTAGTTCAAAAGTTTAATGTTTAGAAAATTAATTGTATTAATAAAAAATATTCTCTTTGAAAATATTTATGACATTTTACTAATTAATTTTAAATCATAGTTAAGTGATATTTCAAGTATACCTTTGATTCCATTTGGTGTAAATGACCGTCTTTCAGTTAAAATTGACAAAGTAATAGATGACCTAAATTGTAGCTCTCTAATTATGCCATCTCCACCATAATATTTACCTCGTCCACCAGAGTTTTCACGCAAGGTGAATTTTTTCAATAACACTGGATATCTTCTTTCTAGTATTTCAGGATCTGTTATGCGTGTATTAGTCATGTGAGTATGAACACCACTACGACCTCTCCATGAAGGACCCTGTTTAATTAAAAATATTATATTTGTTAATGTTAATGGTTTTTTTTAGTTTTATTTACAGCTCCAGATCCTCCAGCCACTGTTTCATAATATCCCCAATTATCTTGACCAAATGTTATATTATTCATACAACCCTGACTATCCGCTGCAGCATTAAATGCTTTTAATACCACATCAACAATACGTTGAGAAGTTAGGACATTACCACCAACAACTGCAGCATTTTCAGACGGATCAAGAATAGTACCTGGTGGTATCTTAATTTTGATAGGTTTTAGACAACCCTTGAAATAAATATACAACATTATAAGTTTTAAAACATATTTAAAAAAGTTTCATTTTTAATAAATAAAACTAAGAATTGATTTATATTTATTACTTGATTTAATGGTATATCATAACCAATCATACTTCTTAAACAATAAATTAATGCAGATAATGTAATTGCTTTTGGTGCATTACAATTACCCAATACTTCATAACTTGATCCACTTAAAAATAATAAAATCGATTAAGTAATATACAACTTTTTAACAAATTTTAACTAACCTAAAGTCAAATATAGCTTCACCGTTTTCGACATTAATTTGTACTGAAAGATTTATGGCAGAACCATCATCCATAGAATCTATAGAGTTTAATGTATTTTTTTCATGGGAAAATGTTTGACCAATGTTCTTCAACATATCTTTAACTGCAAGTTCAGCATTATTTTGTATATGAAACATATATGCTTGAACAACATCCAAACCATATGTATCAATAAGTTCTGTTACTAAATAAATGCCCTGAACATATTTAAAGCTAACTTAAGTGCAATACATTTTTTAAAAAGTTAAAGAAAATTGAAAGTTTAAAATCTTAAATCCTAAATTGAGAATTTTTATTACAAAAATTGTATGTTTTTCAATTGCGGTAGCGATTTGTTCATAAAATATAAGGCGTTAGAACAATTTTTTTTTAGCTTCAATGCAAAGCTGAGAAGGTATTGGTTTCACTATGATGTACGTTTTTTTTTATATCTGTAAATGAAAATTCTCAGCTCACACTAGTTAATTTTGTTGATTTAAGTGTCAATAGAATCCAATTTTAATCTAGTTAAGCAAATTGGCACTAAAAATTTAAAAAATATTTTCAAAAATGTTAGTATGTATTTTGTAAAGATTTAATAAAGTACAGGAAGC
This sequence comes from Daktulosphaira vitifoliae, assembly GCF_025091365.1. Taxonomy (NCBI): domain Eukaryota; kingdom Metazoa; phylum Arthropoda; class Insecta; order Hemiptera; family Phylloxeridae; genus Daktulosphaira; species Daktulosphaira vitifoliae. Next base: position 6,446,482 of record NW_026099576.1, on the reverse strand, counting down.
ATTTGAAAAAGACCTGCTACACAGATTAAAAAACTTTTTTCAACTCAATTTCTGAAAATGTTACAATGAAGCATTTTTTTACTAAGCAATTGCAAAATTATAGATATATAAATAATTAGGTTAATTATTATACAGCTTGGCATTAAATATTTTTTTATTATAATGATGTAAATCATTGACAGATATCAACTATACTTGTTCTTAATATAATGTGACCCCAATGTGTAGTGTTTTTAACTTATAATATATAACATAAGCTTTAATTTAATAATTTAAACATACTCCAAGCTTTAAGCTCGGAGTATTTTTGAGACATTTTTAAAGGATAAATTGAAAAGATTATCATTTCATGTAAAAATTACTATTTTAAAAAAAATTATAACAATTATAAGTAAAAAAGTTTAAAAAATTTCAAATATACCAATTTAAGAAATGTAATACTTCTGGAATTTTTTAAAAATTTTTGAGAATAATTTATTTAACTAGACACATTTTTTGATCTTGAAGAATGTAACATTGAAAAATGTGACTACAAACATTCAAAAAAATAAACACATTGTAGAAAAATTAATAACTTCTTAGTTTTGTATCAAAGCTAAAATTAGTAAAATTATACAATTATGGTTAAAAATTCAAAACTTATACTAACAGTTTTTTTAATAACATGAAAATTTCACTTTTTTATTTATTAGCATATATGATAGACAGTTTTTGCACAGGAGGGTTTTTGCGCCAACTAACATTAATAATAATCTATTGTAATAAAATTCTTAATACTAATTAGTATCAAGATTTTTAAATGTAATGCTAGTTTTTTATTTAAAATATTTTAGAACAGTTATTTTCATTCATTTATTTTAAAATTAAGAACTTTTAACTATACTTTTTGATTAGCCGCAATTTGAGCCTTTAAATCTGATAAGTTATCCTTCAAATTTCTAGTACCAGATGAACCAGGTATAGCAGCAGGTGCCATAAGAGCATCAGTAACCTCTTTTTCACAAAAAATACCTTGTCGTACTAAAAAGAAACTTTTGAATTGGGCCCCTTCTTCAGATAATGATTTTGAATGTGGTGGCATAGATCCAGGAGTAATACCTCCAATATCAGCGTGATGTCCACGACTAGCAGCATAAAATACTGGCTTAGACTGTCCTCTAAAATAAAAATTAATATTATAACAGCAGAATTATTTATTAAAAATCAATAATTTATAAATTTAACAGTATTTACAGTTAAATAGTCAATAAATTTATTACTACTCTATAGTGGGACTGGAGGAATAATGATCGCAAGAGAATGATAATTACGGGTAATACTTTACACGGTATTGAAATATTAAATAATAAAATATGTTTAATAAATAAATGAATAGAGTGCTATTAGGGGCCATGTCATACTAGTTATCTGAATTTCTTTAAAACTAAAATACTGAGTAAGACCCATAACATAGATTATATTAGTAGATACTACTTAAAATTTGACACCTAGCCGTAAAGTTATAATTTATTCTTATCAAAAATAGGTTTTCAATTTTTTTAATATTTACTTTAAATTTTTATAATCTTCAATGTATTTTTTAGATAAGATTTTCTATAATATTTTTTTCCTTCGCGAGTTTAATTAGATAAAATGTTTACAAGGAATCAACTATAGTTTTTGAACACCTAGTGTTATTTAAACAATGCTTTAAAAATGGTTAAAACATAATTAAAAACAAAAAAAAAAAAAAAAAAAAATCATGTATTTTTTTAAATACATAACAATTTTTAACTCTGATTAACAATTAATAATAGAAAATAATCAAAACTAGAAAGTAAGTGGGATTAAATATGTGTAAATATAAAATCATTTTAGTCATTGAAATGAGCCAAGTATAACCTGAACAATATTTTTTATTTACAAAACATTAAAAAAATTTTAATTTTCTTATAAAGAAATATTATACAATTAAGTAATAAAATAATAAAAATAGAAAATAAGTTTTCTCCTAGAGAAAGACATAAAAATTAAACATTTATTTTGAAAATGTACATTTGAAATTAAATATATAATAATAATATTTTTAATATAATTTTAATTTTAAATAATATTAGCCATAAGTGATCAATTTATATTTTATAATATATTTTTTATATAATCGCCTTCAATCATCTCTTAATTGTGCATAGGCACAAAGAATTATAGTGATTATACACTGTATAATAACAGTATTATACAATAATTTATTGTAAAATATATAGTTACTTACGGATAATACACAGGAGTAATAACCGTTAAATCAGGGAGATGAGAACCGCCAGCTTTTGGATGATTACTCAGAATTACATCACCCTCTTGAATTTCATGACCGATAGTTTTAATCTTTAAAAAAATTTTAAAACAAACATTTTCAAGAATTGAATATATTTAAAAACCAATGAACTAAAAATGAAGTTTTTACTTGATATTGAACAGCCTCTTGCATAGCACCTAAATGAACAGGAATGTGAGGTGCATTAGATACTAAACCTCCATCTGGACCAAATAATGCACATGAAAAATCTAAACGTTCTTTTATATTTGTTGATATAGATGTTCTTTGAAGGATTCTTAAATATAATATCTTTTTAAAATTAAATTGTCAACATTTGTTAAATTACTAACCTGCCCATTTGTTCAGCAATACTCATAAATCTATGAGAAAATATACTTAATTGAATTGGTTCAAGCTCAGTACCAATTTTTATAAAATTTTTACAGTCAATATCAATTTCTATAAAAAAATAACAAAATAATATTAAATGCAATTCAATAGATTTTCTTGAGTATATATTAGACATTTATAACTTACCAATATCTCCAGAATTACTAATTAGAGCTTTACACGAAGGTTCAATTAAAATTGTACTCAATTTATCCATTATAATAGCTGGTCCAAAGATTGTATTACCCCTAGATAGTTTATTAAATAAATATACAGGGCACATTTTATATCCCAATTCTTCAAAATAAATCATTTTAGTCTAAAAAGTTATGAAGTATATTAAAATTTCTCCTGATAATAAAAAAAAAAAATAATTTAATATAATAGATTAATACCGATTCAACATTAGGAAGTTCATTAAAATCTTCATGTTCTTGAATTGAATCATTAATGAGTGTTTTTCCCACTCCTCTGATACGTATATCATCAACAAAAACTGTACGTCCAGAAAGTGTAAATCCAAATTCATTATGGTACCTAGTGTCATCAAAACACTAAATTTAGTATTTTTGCTGTCTTACATAAAAATATTTCATTTAATTCATAAAAAAAAATAATAATTTTGTCAGAATAAGTTAGCATCAAGTTAAACATTAACATGAAGGAAAAATTTAGAATCCAAATTGTTAAGAAAAGAAAATATATTATTAGCTATTTTACATTTAAAATTTAATAATTAATAATTTTAATTTTAATTATTAACATACATTACCTCATTTGAAAACTGCTTAAAAAATCACCATCAATAGTTTTTAAAACATTGTTATTGTTTGGTGTTACTGAGCACATAAGTGCAGTATCAGTGCCATCATAACGTAGATGTAAAAAAGATTCAACCTGTATCTGATTATCCGAAAAGCCTTGCTTTTTAAGTTCTTCTTTACACTTTTTTTTTAAAGCAGAAATATGCTTATTTATATATTCAAAGTTTTCTGTAGTGAAAATATATGTATCAAATTCTGGTATAGGTTTATGAGTTTGTTTTTTTATTATTTAACCCTTTCAAATCAGTTATATTATTGTGTACTCGTCATTTATTTTTATAGTACACAACTGTAATTCTGAAGTTAAAGCAGTGCATCCACATCAAAATTATTGATGTAAGCAACAAATAAAGTTAAGTATAAAATGTTTTCAAACTAAAAAATAATTTTTAGCCTATCCTAGGTTGTTCATTAATAAAAAAAAATAATTTTAAGCTAATTAAACATAAAATAAAGTTTTAAACTGTAAACCCTATAAAAAAAACTTAAATAAAATGAATAATTTTTTTATGATGATTTGTACTTATAAATAAGAATGCTACTATAACTTTGCTTTATAATTTAACTTAAAGATCTTTAAATAAATAATCTCATTTAAATATGAGATTAGAGTAATAATTCATAGGATTATTACTATATTAGTACGTCATACAAACCATAATCATATGTCACAGAACAAGGTTCTTGAATTTCATGAACAACATCTGCACATGCCATTCCATAAGCAGATAGTATTCCAGCATATTTATGTATGACTACTTTATTGATTCCTAAAGAACGAGCAATTGCACAAGCATGTTGCCCTCCTGCTCCACCAAAGCATGATAGTGTATGTTGTCGTGTATCATATCCTCTAGCCTTGAAAAATTATAATATACTTAATTTACAAAGTATTATAATGATAAAAACATGTTTTAATTGTGACAAATAATATACTTGAGTCAATGCTCTAATTGGGCGACACATAGCTTCATTTGCAACTCTAATAAATCCCATTGCAACATCTTCAATAGTGATTAATTTAACATCACCTGATTGTTTTTTTAGAAATTCATTTACCTAATAACAAATTTACTTATTAAACTTTACTTATAACAAGCATGTGTTAATTTAAAATAAATTACTTCAATTGTAAGATTCTCAAATTCTTTTTTGGTAGCTTCAATATCTAGAGGCTCATTTTCAGTTGGGCCAAATATTGATGGAAAAAAGTCTGGTAATAACCTACCAAGCATTAAATTTGCATCAGTGACTGTTAATGGACCTCCTTTTCGATAACAAGTTGGTCCTGGATGAGCTCCTGCACTTTCAGGACCTACAACGAATAATCCAGATCTAAAAAATAATCTGCTACCACCACCAGCTGCTACAGTATTTATATCTAACTAGTGAAAATCATATTTTTATTAAAAAAATTAGACAAAAAAAAAAATTAAATAATTACTTGAGGTGCTTGAATAGTAATTCCAGCAGTAATAGATTCAAAAATATGTTCAAAATTTCCATCAAAACGACTAACATCTGTTGATGTTCCACCCATATCAAAACCTATAACAGGTTTATAGGGAGTAGTAGCTGTATACCCAATTACACCGCCAGCAGGACCAGATAAAACTGCTCTTGATCCATTAAAACTAATAAAAAAATGAATAATAATAATAAAATATTTTTAGATTACATATAGAGTATTAGATTATTAAGAAATGTTATGTACTACAAATAAGTTATATTTAAATTTTTATTTATATATATTATAACCTTATTTCATAAAAAGCTACAAGTGGTAGAAAGAAACGAAGTACTTTATATAACAGTTCAATAAAATCAAACTTTAGTGTTTATATAGTGAGTTTTTGACCAAGTAATATAAGCCTAAATTAATGAGAATAAAACACAGGGCTTATTTTTGTGTTTTATGAAACACTATGTATAATATGAAATCAAAAGTGTGTAGAATGAAATTTTACTCATTAATTTTTAAAGTAACTAATCTATTATAGTTTAAAATTGTTAATTTTCAACAATTGATGATACATGCATATGTTTCATATTACCTGTTCATAGGTGTAAGTCCACCATCACTTTGCATAAAAAGTATGTTAACATCCTTCAAATGATTTTTAAATCCGGAAGCAAAACCCTTTAAAAAAATTCAGTTAAAAAAAAAATTTATAGAAAAAAATGTACAAACCTACTTCAACATATTTTTTTATATGAGGTGTCAAATAAGCATCAGCACAAGCTGTAAAACCTCTTGGTACAATTTTTACCATAGGCATTATTTTATGTGATAAAGAGACATGTTTAAAGCCAACTTCCTTTGCTATTTTACCAACAGTTAACTCATGATCAACAAAACTGAAACCCATATTTATTTATAGTATTTAATATCAGTTTGATTTTACTAAGCAAAAAGTTTATTATAAATACAAATAAAATATTCATCTTTGTAAGAGTAAAAAAAAAAAAGAAAAGAAATACTAGTAAATTGAATTTTTAAGATCTAGATTAATTTATTATTTATTTTTATATCTACATTTTATTAATTTTTTTAATGATCTCATTAAAAAAATTATTATGTAAATAATTTGCATTTATATGTAAAATATAAGCAATTTTAAAAGAAACAAAAACATTATGAGTGAACCATAATTAAAGATTTATTAGAGTTTAGATTAAATCTAGGAAAAATATTTTTTTACTCCATGATTTCCTATTAATTTCGAATCCTAGAGTAATAACTTATATTTAAAGCAGTTAAAAAATTACGTATAAGAATGCATAAATGCTACAGCTATGCTATGGATTCCTTTGGCTTTTAGTGAAATTAAATCATTTTTTACTGCATTTTCATTGACAGGTTTTAATATTATAAGTTCTTCACCAGTCAGTCCATGAACAATCGGTAAATCACCCCAAATAGGTTCCAAATTATCATTTCTTTCACAGTTTAAATTAACTACTCTACAATCTACCTCAACAACTTCATCGTAAAGAACATCTGGAGTTGTGATTTCCTATAAATCATTTTCATGATTACAAAAGATATTAAATATATAAGATTTTTATGTTAGTAAAAATATATTTACTAACTAGGTCAAATATTTTTGGTCTGGCTTGATTTCCTATATGTAGTAAATCTTTGAAACCTTTTGTAATTAGTAGAGCCATACGCTCTCCTTTACGTTCTAAAAGAGCATTTGTAGCAACTGTTGTACCCATTCTAATCCATTCAATATAAGAACTATCAATAGGTTCATTTGGAGGAAAAGGAATTCCAGTTTCCTAAAGAAATAATGGTTCAAAATTTTATTATTTTTCATTAAAATTCAATAAAATTCAAACATTTACCAACTGCAATATTCGTCTAATTCCTTCACGAGGCGCATCTTCATAATTTAATGGATCCACTGATAAAAGTTTCATTACATGTACTTTTCCATTAGGACACTTAGCATAAATATCTGTAAATGTGCCTCCACGATCAATAGCAAATCTAAACTTACCATCCATAGTTAAAAGATAAACTATAAAAACAAAACAGAATATTAATTAAAATTAAATTTATAGAACAATTTTTTTTAGGAACTATAATAAAACAACTTTAAAATTGATTTTTAATAATTTAACATAAGTTTGACCTTAAATAATACTGGTATGAAGTAAAATATAATCATATGAAAGTGATTTAGTCTTTCTTATAATTAACACAAAGTTTCTTTTATTTTATATAGCACAATAGCATTTTTTAATCTTCATTTAAACTATAACTGAATATCAACTCACCGTTAAATGTATAAAACAATATACTAAAACTAAAAGAATAACATTAAATTTTAAAATCTATCTTTAAAAAAAAGAAAAAAATTATGTTTGATATTATAAAATTAATTTAACCTTTTAATACATATTTATAGTTCAAAAAGAATGTTACAAAAATTGATTCAATATATAGAAAAGAAATCACATTAATTTTTCAGAAAATTATCTGAAGTTGGTACAATACATTTCAACATTAAAACTTAAATTATAAAAACAGTCAATCTATCTTAGTTGCTACCAGCAACTTTTTTAAAATACTAGAACGGTAAAAATACTTCAATAAACACTGATCATTTAGCAAATAAAAAGCATGTACTTACTACAATATTTTTTTTAATGAAGAATTTAATCGATATTGTTGGACCAAACCGTTTAAAAACTGAAAAAGTCTTGCAATGTTTAAAACTTTGAAATTCAGAGCAGTATGTAACACAGAAATTTCTGTTCTTAATAATACTTCTTGAATGCAATTCAATAATACAGTAATTATGTTAAAGATTACATTTGTTAGACATTGGTCTTGATAAGACATTGCCATGTATCAGCTGATGCTTGACAGTGAATTTCAAATTAACGTTCATTTTGACAGGTTTCAAAATAGTGATGGTAAATTTAGTTAATTCGATTGAAAAGTTCATTATTTCACAGATCAATTTAGTCCCTGTTTGCACCACTGAAAAATAATCTTTTTCAGTAGTATTTAGTTATTGAACAATCGATATCTAACTACCGACAGTCGAACTGTTGCCATAAATATGATTACTAACCATTTAGCATAATTATGCGGGTGAATATGACTAAATGATACAATAAATATCTTCTTTGAACGAAAATTTGCATAACTGAATTCTTTGACTATCAAACTATCAAAAAAGTGTACGGTAGTTTTTATTCGAATGAAAACCATCGAATAATTCATCTGGTAGTTCGATAGTCTAAAACTAGTCAGTCATGGATAATAATTATCGAATAATAATTTGATAGCTTTTTATAAATTATCGGATATACCCGGTAGTCAAAACTTGTCGATTGTGCCCATCACTATAGTGAGACTAGGAAATCTAAACAATATATTGTTTAGATATCCTAGTCTCAGGCAGCTTAGATTCGCATGAACGAATCGTTCGTTTTCTATACATAAATCAGTAAAAAAAGTACCTAGAAATACCAGACTTTTTTGATAATAATATATATTTGCTCTAAAGAGTGGTCCAATGGCCTCCATGAGACCATCACACAAGAAAAAGCGATAATAGTCCATTTTTTCGATTTTGTGATTTTATTTAATAGTATCAAGTAATGAAATTGAATTCTCAAGTAATTAAAACACCCAATAGTAACAGTTATTTAAATATTACTTGTTTCTGTGAAATTAATAAAAGCTTATAATCAGTGAACCAAAAATATTTCTCATAATAAAAGAATTTATTTGGCTACATTTTTAAATATTTCTTATCATTTAAAAATTTCACATAGAAAACAAAAATTATACTTAACTATAATTGATACTTGTTATATGTGATAATGACCCCTCTCTCAGACTTAAATTGGTGTTTTATTCACTTTATTAATATTATTTACTTATAATTAAAATAAATATAATTAAGTTAAAATATTTGTGAAATTTCATTATTTTCAAGATTTTAGTTCGTTAGAATGTTGATGATTGGAATTTTTTACTAAAATATATTTTCAAGGTTAGGTACCCTTGACTACTGACCACCTACAATATTTAGAGGTATTCCTTTATCTAATAATAAAATATATTCAGTTATACTACAGACAGTAAGGAATCTGCCTAACTATAATGTTTTGGCTATCGTGTCCCTTCCACCAATTGTTTAATGTAAACACACGTTTACTTTAAAATTATCAAAAAACCGACTCATAAAAATACGATATGTTTTTAATTGTGTTTCATGTGCGAAGGTAACGTTTGTTCTGACTAAATAATTTATATCACTTTTTCTTATATTTTAGTGTTATTCGATTATTATTAAGATCAAATAAGTAGCCATGGAGGATCATCAATTTAAAATTTCCTCTGGTTTTCCGTGGATTAAAACCGACCGATTTACTCCTAGTCTTCAACAACAATGTAATAATGAACAATTAAATCAAAAATCACTTGCTGGCTTTTATCAGGTATTTAATCATATATGAGTTAATAAATACTTAATTATTTTTAACGATGGATGTTTTTTTCAATAATAATTAAATTTTAATTGCGTGTTGAAAAATTAATTTATACATATTATTATATTTTAGAAAAATAACAGATAAGGCTATTTAAAATCTTAGGCTACATTAACTTGAAACTGAATTTAACGTACCTAATGTTAAGTGATTTTTTTGCACGTTATATTTAGTACATTCAACCCTTTTTAAATCCTACTCTATGATTTGAAAATAGTACACTAAAATATAATCAGCAATGGTAATTTATTTATTCGGCGACGGACAAAACACGCATTCCAGAGTATAATTGGTTAAGAAACCTCCTTCTTTGGGGAAGGCCGCTATGGCCCTTAATGGGCTGATAAAAAAGGATTAAAAAAAATCAATTGTGTTCTAGACAGGCAAAAAATCATTCTAATGTACTATAGACAAATACAAATTAAATTTAACAAACGCTTACCTAGTTTTAGTTATTATCGAGGTGGACATAATGCCCATGCACTCAGACCCGTTGGTCTATTATGCGCAAACGCTTACCTAAATTTGATTATTTTTTAATTTAAAAAAATAAAAATAATAATTTGTCAACAATTTTAATACATACGAATTAATTAAATTTTTTGTATGTCCTTAAAAAATCTGTTAATATACTTGTACAATTATTGTTAGTTTTGTATCATATTATAAGAAATTAGTTGAAAAGCGTGATGTATCAGGTTAAAATATAGTAACATATTACAATATTGTTTTAAATACGACAATTATAGTATTTACGCTAAAAGGTTAAATCTTTTATTCTTGAGTTTGTTATAAGTCAATAATTTCAGTAAAAAACGAGTTACTCTAAACGTTTTAATAATTAATTGTTTTTTTTTCGTATTTTTAACTCTATAGGAAATTATTAAAATTACTGATTTGCAAAGANTTATTCTTGAGTTTGTTATAAGTCAATAATTTCAGTAAAAAACGAGTTACTCTAAACGTTTTAATAATTAATTGTTTTTTTTTTCGTATTTTTAACTCTATAGGAAATTATTAAAATTACTGATTTGCAAAGAAAATGGTTTTTCGATGTTAACTGATACTCTTCGTGGCATAATTTTCTAATTTTTCGCAAATGGATAGAAAAACAGTTTTTGATTAATAACTAAAATTGAGCAACTTAAATTTCGGTGTCAATTTACGGTACATTTTATTCATAAGTTGTAATTTTTTATAGGGACTCCATGAACTATGTCCATTTGAAGGATCACTTTATACCTAATAGCTCTAAGACGAGTTTGTATTTTCATTTATTATTCTTTCGACTATTGGGGTTTTAGTTGTTACATCGAATGTCCTTATAATTTCTTTAAGCCAACAAAAATGTATTAGGAGAAATGGTTAAAGGGAAAAGGTTAAATGATAGATGAGTAAATGGTAATTAATCTTGCTGTAATGTAATTGTTGTGTTAAAACGGCGTATTACTTCAATATTTACAATTTTTATTTAAGCGGTCGAAACAAAGTTTGTTTAAATGTAACGTTAAAATCTGTTGTCACAGATGGAACGTATTAACGAATTCGATCATACTTGCATCAAATGGAATATATCATTAGTTGATGACCAAGACCAAATTAGTGAATGTTTTTTAAAAATAAACGAACGACTACCATTAACGGAAAAATTTGGTCCTGCCGTTCTGACCGTACCGGAAAACATTAGAAAACAAGCGGATGAATTATTTAAACCTTCAGATATAAACGCCAATGACGTATTTAATTTGGCTGATGCCAAAGTCTCTTGGGTCATTCAAAACGGCTATCGTCAATACCTCGAGTCCATCCCTGAAAATGTGAGTTCCTTAGGTTATCGTTTTAATACAAATAAAACAATACTCGAATCGATTCCAATAGCGTATTTATAAAACTGATTGCTTAGAGTGTCCCATCGAATTTTCAGTAGCATAAAAAATATATGACATTTTTCAGTTACAACTAACGTTTATCGCTGTACCAATAGAAATAATAACAGTCTTGAGAATTATTAAACATTCATTGGGTTGATAATATTTATAAATATGATTTAAAAGCCACGGAGATATTCATAAAATAATTCCCGTAATCGTTGTACTCAAAGGGCCGTATGTAAGGGTGTTTTTAGGGGTTTATCCCCCACGGAAATTTTCAAGTAGGTGTATGTATACAATATAACAAATATTACCAACTTGCCTCGGAATCTGAATACGAGTCTATATGTACCTGCTATTTTTGCTCACTTTTGAATGTCCGTGTTACTTTTCTTATCTAATAATACCCAATTTATCTTTTTACGACGGTTTATGCAATAAAAATATTTTAGAAATTTATACATGACGCAGTTATCGATATATTTTTCATCTTTCTTTTTTTTATATAAGTAAATCGTTGATAAGTAAATAGTAGTAGTAATAAACCAAACGGGAGATAACTAAAAACAAAATAAATCTAAAAATACTTTTCAATTTTGACCTATTGAGAGTTTTAATTTCGTCAATGTATCGTAGTAATTAGATAAAAATAAACAAATTGTTGTAGACTCTAAACAGTTGCAATGTGTGCGTTTTTAACATATTCGTTTATTTTTGTTCCACTCAAATACGCACATTTAATAATTTATAATATTTTAAGTCTTGTGCACATAGTCATAGTCGTGTACATTTTGATGTTTTGTTTAGGAATCGATAAAAGGAGAACGCCATGTTTTGTATCCTTGGACGCAATGGGAAACGTCAACGGGGACGCACCACCGACCATCGCCATCAGTTGGTTCGTCACCTTCGGGCACGGCCATTGATCAACAACAATTTATGATGCACTCGACTCCGCAAAATCAGTTCTCTCGACTTCATAGCCGACACGGTTCTCCTCCGGGACTACACTATTCGACGTACAACGACTGTGTTGTCGGACAAGCTGTAGTTCACCCCAAAGACTGTTCGACCGTAATGTCGTCTAGTGAATCGGCTTCTTCCAATCCCAGCGGTGATAACTTATTGGCGCATTCGTCTTCTTTGTGTTCATCACTACTGTCGTATCAGAACAGCAGTGACCAGAGTGGCGGCAATCTATCGTATTCGGGCGATAACTTCTTGTTTGACACGTCGGTGCCGCCGCCCAACTTGGACTCGTCTACAAACACGACGTCATCACCGCATTTCTTCTCCCAGACTGTTACGTCGTCCAGGTCGGCTGATTACTCACCATCGCCGTCCAATTCGCCTCGCTGGTCGTCCCGTCTATATTACAGGGTCAACAGCGACAGCATGGTCCATAAGCTGATCGAGCACTACTGTACGTTCTGCTACAAGAACCACGAGCCTCCCGAAGTGTATGGTACGCATTTGGTCCGGGACGCTATACGCATCACGTGTCCTAAGCTACGAGCGCTTCGGTGCAAACACTGCAATGGCACCGGTGACAACGCGCACACTATCAAGTATTGCCCTTTTCTCTACTCAAACTACAAATAAACACAAAAGTGTTTGACCGTTTGTTGATTTATTCATTTTTTATTATTTCGTTTTACTAGTGTACGGATTTTCGATATTATTACACGCACATTACTTGCATGCGTTTTGTGTAATTTATCTTTTAAACAACTCATTTTAAGCGCATTTTTATCTAGTCTTATTTGTTTCTGTAAAAAATGTTCGATTTCAAAAAAAAAAAATAAAAAACCGAACAATTATTTCATGTATGAAAATTACATTTAAGTAAATGTCTAAAAATAAACTTTCATTGTTTGCTGCATGTTACACGCTATGGTTGATAATTACTTGTTGTTATTTTAGAAGAAGACTTTTCAATCCGTGTTAACTAATTAACAATTAAGTCCGTATTAAGACCAATAGCGTATAAAATAGGACGGGCGTTTTTCTCACTACGCGGTCGTTTTGGATTGTAATGAACTAGTGAACGTACTCTCAACTGTGTTTGATCATTTTGTCATTCATCGTGACATCTTTCGGAGAAATTTACTTGTAATGCGTTCAATAGCTAATTAATTTCAAGTCAAACAAAGGGAATTTAAATGTGAAACACGATGTCTTATTTATTCTGTTTCGTGTAGATTTTTTTACTAGAGAAATAGATATTGTTTCATTACTAAACTATACCGACCAACCCATTAAATAATGTAATAAACATTCAATCAATCTTATAAACACCATTCTAGGAGGCTGGGACGATAAACTATTTTTTTTTTGTTTACATTTCATATATTTGATCAGGTCTTCCAAAATCCAAGTTTCGGCGATGGGAATTTTAGGGGTCGCATTCCCTCATTTTTTAAAAATCTATAGATAGTCGACAATTATCCAAAATTAGAGAGTTTTTTTTTTTTTCGTAAAAATATTTACATTTTCTTACTTAATTAAAACAAAAAAATATACTCCACTCCTCCAGAAATAACTCCTATAGATCAATTTTTAATATTAACTATTATAAGCCACCTGATGTATATAACATTCGACCTGCACATTTTCGGTGTTATAGTTGAAAATCGAAAAATAGTAATGCCAATTTGACTTTGATAAGTCATACGCCTATGAACTAGTTGTACGGGTCTATAAATTAAGCCATACACCTCATACAAATTTCATAAACAAAAAACACTCTTGAAATACAAACCAATCGACATAAATTCTCATAGTATTTTATATCATACGTGAGACAAGATCTCAGAGAATTTTCTTTTAAGAATAAAATATAAGGAGTGGCTTACTTTTTATTTTTCATAAGAATATTTATAAAAAATACGAGGGCGTGATTTATTATGTTTATGAGAAACACAACTTGAAAACCTCTAATTTTAAGTGAAAAAATTATTCAAAAAAAATCCTTTAGTCACGTCATCAAATAGTAGTTTCCAAAATTTACGGAGCTGATGGTTATGTGTCTTTTTGTTTTAGTTAACATTATTACTCAGGAATATTTAATTAAAAAAAAAAAATGATCAAAATAGCAAATACACCATAGAAAAACAATGATGTATCCCTTTCTAAAAAGAATTTTAAATAGGCCTCGGGTTAAAATAATTATTTTTATCGGTTTTCCATATTGATTTCCTTTCCCCGTGTAGAACTTTTTAGCGGCTAATTGCACAAGTGATGTTCTGCCGTTTTCGAGTGGGTTTGAGTGTTTAATATAATTGACGTTTCGCCGTCGATAACATAACCAAACAACAATTTATCTTTGCACACATTAATACTTGGCCAATAATAGTTTATTTAAAATACAATTTATACTTCATTGTAGACGTGTGTGCACATGCGGATCATCGCGTTTTATCTTTTCATAAGACACACGAGCGTAGTTTTACCAGGTGCTCGTGACAGGTTAAATTAATTCAGGCACCGCTTGCGAGTGTAACGAACAATTCACTCGTTAGCCACATAGGCTACACGCATTCGCATCACCGACAGTGTAATAGTCTACACAATGCAGGCACATACACGACATCTACAGGTATCAATGCCTATCAGCTAGACTAATAATAGTAGAGGTTACGTTTTTGCAACAGTATTCACGAGCGGCCTACCGACATCCAGTTAGTTCTTAGGAACGGCCGGAGTGATCGAGTTCAGTTTTTTCTTCGCTCTTCAAATGCTTCTCGTGTCCGCTGTCGTCCTGACAACGGTCGCCCTCCAGGCGGCCGCCGGACCAGTCGAAATTAGAGCGGCCGTAATTTTGCCGAGCGACTACAGGTTTAGTACTTCGTTGCCTAAGGTTATGTCCGCGGTGGACATTGCCGTACAACACGTTTACCGTGCCGGTATCCTCCGTCAGCGGGACGTCGTGTTCAAGTTCGTGCAGAACGACGACAAGTGCGAAGATATCGAAGCGTTACGGATTAGCTTCCAAATGATGTTCCATAACGGGGGCGTGGACCTGTTTCTCGGGCCCACTTGCGATTACGGTGTTGGTAAGCGTGTACTTCTCAGTAGTGTAATTCATCGGTATAGGATCAGAGAGACAACATCAGAGAACTTTAACGGTACTTTAATTAAAGTCGTAAATTCTAACTCTAAAAGTTCTATTGTTGTAACAATCAATTCTACGAAAAAATAACTCGGTTAAAAAAAATAAATAAACAATTTGTTAATGCGTCCTCTAATCCTACACCGACGTATTGTGATCCTTATAAAGTGACACTTATAGATATGTCCAAGTACTATTCATAGTAAACACAACGGTTCAATCATTACTTACATTACTTTTAGATTTTTATCACGGCTTCATTAGCAATGACAAGTTTATTGGTTAGATATAGTGAAATATTCATGAATTAAAAAAATATTCAATTATATGCGTGGTTGATTACCAGTCTGTTCATCATATTTTTATGTCTGTGAAACTACTTCATCACATAACATAGCTACCAGTCCTTTTTCTTATTTACCTCAATTAAGTTTTACTTAAGAGTGAAGTTAACTTTAAATTAAATAATAAATCAATTATTCATAAATAACATTGAATTGTTTTCATTTTTCTGAGCATTAAAATTCAAGGAATTAAAATGTTAAAAAACGTTTTATTTTAATATTCAATGATTTTGTTTACAATTAGTTTTATATTATAAAACTAATTGTAAAACAGTACATTAAATAATTATAAAGAACATAAAATGTAATTGATTTTACAAAATATATTTGATGAAAAGTGACATCACCAAAAATGACTAGAAAACTTAAAATATAAAATTAAGTTAACTAATAAACTCTCGATTCGGTAAAATAATTTACTAACGTTGATTGCTGTCAAGGGTTTTAACTTTAAACTTTCAGTAATTTACATTAGCCCTAAAAAAGATTTTATTAAGTAAATTTTAATATAATAAGAAATAATTATACTGAGCTGCCATTGTAAATTGCATTATTCATTCATTAGTCGTTGAATTTATTAAATATTATAATTTCATTTTTTAATCAAAAAATATTATTTGTACGAAATGTTGTATTAATCTTAGCTCAATACGTTTTTCATCATTAAAATTTATTTGCGATTGATATTACATGGTTTATTGTAGTTCGTACATCTTATTTATAAAACATTTATTTTTTTTACATTTAATTTGTTTGAAATCTTTAAAATCATTTGGTTATTAGCATAATAAATGTTTTGAAAATAAAATATTTTTGGATATTTGGTTTAATTTAAACTCAAATTAAATAAGCTAAAAAGGTTGGTAATATGTTAACGATAACTGATAACGATTGTAATATGATAATTTTATTTTACCAGGTAAGTGTAATGACCATGTTACTTAAATCTACTTAATTTGGTTAAACAATACAAATCGAAAATGATATTCTAGATTAATTTTACTCTTATATGCGTCTAACTGAATTTTAATTTTGTACAAGCCTAATTCAATATTTTTCGCAATTTAAAAATTAAAACTACTTCGAAAAAACATCGCATTTTATGATTTGTTCGCAAATTTGCAAAGAGTTTTTATTGTTTCTTTATCTTACTTATGTGATTTTTACTTGATATATTTTTATTAACGCTGAACGCATCTTGCCATCAACTATTTCTTGTCTATTGACAGATCAAGATTTTAATTTTGATTTTACAAGTAATGTTTAAAATTTTTGAAATTTATATATGCTATTATAATAATTTAATATTTATACTCG
Organism: Daktulosphaira vitifoliae; assembly: GCF_025091365.1. Lineage (NCBI taxonomy): Eukaryota > Metazoa > Arthropoda > Insecta > Hemiptera > Phylloxeridae > Daktulosphaira > Daktulosphaira vitifoliae. The sequence continues at coordinate 6,429,311 of NW_026099576.1, read as the reverse complement.
CTTACGTTATTTTTAACAATAATTTAGAATAAAATCCTTATTTAAGTTGAAAATCGATTACCATAAAAATTAATTAATCAATCAATTAATTATATTAATATTTACTGAACGTAGGTACAACAAATTTTACTTGAATCAATACAGGGTGATTTCTTAACTACTTACAAAATATTTGAAAATATAGAAGCTAATTATTATTATTTTTAAATAATAGTGATTCTATTTAAAATTAAACATTTATTTAAAATATTAATTTAAAACTACAAAATATAAATCAACACTAAACACGTAGTATTTGTTAAGGGTAGATAATGGAAACATTATTTCCGAAATACCTATCCTCGGTTTTTTTAGTAATTTTTAAGTTTCAAATTAATGTTTAAAATTAATTTTTAATTTTAATTATTATTAGCCACAAGTAATTAATTCTTATTAATGATTAATGAACTAACTTATGAAAAAATTAATTTTCTACTATTCTCTATTATGCTTTTAACTATTATAAACATTTATTTTTACATATGATAATCCTATTATTTTTTACCTTCAAGTTTGATTGTATAAAAACGTTTATGTAGGAAAACTTATTTTATTCGATCTCTGACGAGTTACTAGTCTTTTAAGCTTAAGGGAGATGAAAAACAAACATTTATTTACATAAAGAGCGAACTCTATAATTCGACAAGTGCTACTTATTTTTAGTAATGTAATAAACAAATGTAAAAGAATAGGTAATATAACGTATCTATGCTTACGTAGTAAGTTACTATATATTATATGGTAACTCACTGGAATTGAATAAAATAAAAAGTTTTACCATTTTACCTTTATTATTAAACCATATTTTATTCAATCAGACCTTATGATAAAAAAAATAATAGGGATACCATTTGAAAAACAAAAATTTATGATAGTTTATAACATAAGAGATGATAGTAAAATTTTAATTGTTCTCATAGAGTAGCTCAATAAAATATAAGCTCAATTAAGAATCATTACATAAAAAATTTTAACAGATCTTATATTTTCAAAAATATTTTGTATGGCGTAGTTAAAGAATCACTCTGTATATTACAGTTATAGAATATGTTGATTATTTTTTATACATTATATGCACTTGAATATGAAATATTATTTTTAATGTGAGCAACGGAAAAAATATTACGGAAAATATCGAATAGTAATTATCGAACTATTCGAATAGTTTTTAAAATTATTTCATAGTTTTTTAAGTATTTGATAGTTTATGCTAAAAATAAACTATTCGGTTGTATGAAAAAAAATCGATAGTTTTTTTAAAACTATCGAATACTGTTTGCTGGTTTAAAATTTTATACTAATATAATAATAATACACTAATTATAATATTTCGTTTTTGTGGCAGTTAAATAATCGGAATCTTAGATTCTAGAGTAGGCAACCGCCATACGTCGAGAAGATTCTGTATGGAGCGCCATCTATGTTGCGTTGTTGAATCTTCTCAAAGCCCTCGAACCTTCTAGACACGGTGAACACGTTTTATATACCTTTGCTCTGTAAGCAAAGATATATAAACTGAGAACGGTTCGGTCTCTGACAAACAGTTCATCATTTGACTTGGATTAACTAAATCAATTTCGCTTTGGATCGTTTTTAATTTCTATATTTTTATTGTTTGAAAGTTTGCAATCTAGAAAAGTATTCCAAGGTTCTGAACATAAGAACTTTTTAGACAAATTTTAATTATCATCAGGTAAACAATTGTTTATTTGTGTCTTAAACAAGGTTAATTGTTTTAATTGTGTTCTAAATTATTTATTTTCTCTATATTTTAGTATCCTACGTAACGAAAATTCCCATATACTATATAAAACTATATATGTACAAAGATTGCATTAATTATTGGATTATGATAGAGGTATTTAGTAGATGTATATAATATTATGTCTGCAAAGTATAATAAGCGTAAAATAATACTTCTCTTATAGAGACACAGCAATAACTTATGTAGATGAGTAAAATTTGATGTTTTGAAATTTAAATTCTTGCATTAGACATGGTTAAAAAGTCATTTTACAGCGAAACTTTAAACGGGAATTAGTATTTTGTTAGTTTATAATATAGTTAAATATTTTCGGTATTTTTAACAATGTAGTAAAGTAGTGTAGGATTACTTATTTCAATTTACATACTGGAGATAATTTAGCTTATGTATAATTTTTTGACCTATTTTTTATTTAATACATATAAACGCCAAATAATATCTTAAGTACATCATAATAAGTATTAAAAAAATAACAATTATATGTACTATAAAGAAAGTGTATATAATGTGTAAGATCATGTAATACTTGAAAGAAAAATGTTGACTTAATATGTTATAATTTTTCTTACCAAATTTTGGTTAATTATTTAAATATGGGCTTAAAATAAAAAAATTATAATTTATATATAATATAGTACATATTTTACAGTGGTTAAAGTGGGAAAAACTTCGAGGGGAGACTATAGTTTCTAAAAAATGAGGAGCGTTCCCGAGCACACCGAATTTCCCCTCAAAGACTAAAAATTATATTGATCGTAACAAGCAAATATACTTATTAAGTAAAAAAAAATTATCTGAATAAAGGAATAGATTAGTAACTATCTAGTACGCTTTCTACTCTTTAGTACTCAAAATTAAAGCGTCACCTCTACTTTTTGGGATTCGACTCAATGGGGACGCTACTCCAAATAAGAAAGGTCCCTTTCTTTCTACTCAAACTTTAACCAATAATGTTTGAATAATTGAATAATAAAAGGCCAGAGTAAACAAATATTAGTTAAAAGATAAATAACTAAATGGAATGAGTATTAATTTTTTGATTCATTACATATTACAAAATTATAATACTATAAAGATAATAATTTAAAAACAGATAAAATTGACATTATGAGTTTGTATTCAGCAAAAAATATTTTTTAAAAACAGTACTTGAATTTTTGTTATGCGATTTCATTTAATTAAAAAAAGTTTTTCCAGTTTTAAAACAAATTATTATCCACAGTTGGTTAGCTTTAAAATAACAATTAAAATGCGAAAAAGTTTCTTTTTTATTTAAATAAAAGCAAGTCCAAGTAAATCATAATATTTGAAGAAAATTTTAAGAATAAAAATTGAGCGTTTATGGGTAATCATCAACGTTAGGCAAACACCAATAAAATTGTGAATGTCTTTAAAATCGCTCAAGTTAAAACAGGAGCGATAAAAATTTTAATGACATCATTATTTTGACGGTCAATTCAATTTATTGTTGCTTAAACTTTTATGAATTCACTTAAATATATTGGATAGACATAGACTATGTTTGTACAGACGATGTATAATGGGGTCTTCATAGATTTACATGCTAGTAATTCCATTAAATTGTAGATATTTTTAATAAATTTCCTACAAACATTATAACTTTTAATATATTAAAATTACCGTAACGCTTCAGTGCACTTTTAAGATTTTTTGTTGGCTTTAAAAGCATTTTATCATCCGGTCAGTGATTTTTTTTGTTAATATGCCGTCTCAAAAACATAAATAAACCTGCAAATTAATTTTTGATGGAGAAAAAAATAAGTTTTATTTTAAGATTTAAAAAATTATAGTTTGTGATTTAGTAAAGATATAATTTCCAATATTTTTGTTAAATATTGATTTAAAAAATAAACTTTTAGAAGGGTAGTTTTTAGGGATGACTTAAAATTTTAATGAGAAACCTGTAATTATTTTCAAATCGTTTAATTATAAATGTACTAAATAAATATTTGACTGGTCGATAAGCAGTTTTGTATTATTATTTCTTGAGATATTACAATATAAAGATTTAGAAAATTGAGCGTCAAACCTTATCCAACGGGATAGGGTTTAGTGACATTTCGTTTTTACTACAACGCACAGATAAGAACTCTTCCAAGTGCCATTTAACCTTTAGAACTTATTCTAACAATAAATTTTAAAAATTAATTATTAATAATAAACTATATATTTATTATGATTTACAAAAATAAATTTAAATACTTTTAGTACATTTGAAATAATTATAATTTAACGAAAAAATTGAGGGTTAATTTTTTAATAAATTACACTATATATTGCAATATTATAATACAATAACCTTTTTTATTTCTATTCGTGGGGTGTTCCACACAGATAGAAACTATTTACTACAGTTAATAAATAATTACTATTTATTAACTATAGTGAATAGTTTACTTAATACGGCGCAATGAATAGGCAAATATTTATTTATCAACCTTAAAACTTTCAAGGCGTTATTGTTTTTATAATAGATATATTAATACTTTTAAAATTGAAAATACAAGCCTAATTATAATTGAGTCACACCTATGTCTAAAAAGATCAAAGTGACAACAATTTCTTAAAAATTGATAATTCAATATCATGTTTAAAAAATTGTCATGTTACTCATCAATTCTGCATCTAACCCCTTCAGATCTGGTTGCTGTAATTGTATTTGTGAATAATTTTTGTGATTAGTTTCACTGTTAAGTGATATTAAAACCGTTTATTAAAGAAAAATTTAATAGAAATCTAATAGCTTCAATAGTCATTACTCAGTATATCTACATGTAATAAATCCAACTATTAAAATGCATGTCATTGCATAACAGATAATATAAAATTACATTTCTATGAACCACTCAATCATAATCAGTATTAATGAAAGTATTGTAATTTAATTAAACGATTCAACAGTATATAAATAAATGCTTATTGATTTCCATCTAGTTAATACTGTACAGATTCTTCGTAGTAAATTTTATGTTCACTACCATGTGTCGTACTTATGTTCAGTTTGTCAGTTAATTCGAGTGAATTCAATAGTAATTTTTTCATAATTTATTTTTTATATTTTTTTATAAATTTGACCCATTACCATTATAGGGGGGGGATTTAAAATGACAACTTTTTCACAAAAAATTAACTTTTTTAACTTAACTTTTGAAAGTGTTCCGGAAAGTCTGACAATTTTATATATACATATTAAATTAAAGCTGACGTAATATACTTTATTATGGAAAAAAACATTTTGGACTTTATTTTGTCTTCACGATGAAAATGGCTACCGAATGCTATTTTTGTGTGAAAATTCTCGATTTTATATTTTACATTTTTAACTTTATAATGCTAAAACTTATTGAAAAGTGTAAATGGATCAATACAATATTTACACGAGAAGTAGTATTTATAAACATCTTTCATTCGACATACTTTATCTTAATCAGGATATAAGTAAGGAAAAAGCAGATCATGTAGCTTTTGGAATAATCCACCAATTTTTAGAGATTAAACGCTATCTAAAGATTTGCAACGAAGCGTTTTTTATGATACTGATTTTAATCACTGTCAGATATCATTATACTTGACCCAACTATACAAGTCACCATTGTGCAGCGACCATTCTATGCTGTGTTTTTATAGTTATTGTTAAAGCTGTAGAAATGTTATCTTGATAAAGATTCTCTAAAGATATCTATAATCTATAAAGATATTACATTGATATGATTCTACTATTTAAAATAGAATATTTAAAGTTACTTGACACTTGATGATTTTTAAGTTCATGCGTCAAGATTTAATGAAGAAAGTATATTTGTATTTTAATCAGATGTTTATTTATGTTTGACTTTTAAGTGTAGCATATTGTAACATTTTTGTAGTGGTAAATTTATGTTTCTAATTCATGATGGAGACATAAAAATATGTTTAAGTAGCATTCTTAAATGATTATACTAGACTAGAAATAACTCAGTGAGTAATTCTTCTCGTCGATTCCTTTTCAGAAATGTGTTTAGTACAACAAATTGATATGCAATAGGACTAGAGGATAGGTTTAATGTAATTTAGATAATAGAGATTACATACGCATAAAATTGTTTTGTTTATGACACCGTGTAATCTTATTGGTCCCAGGTCGTTTTATCCGATTTAGAGAAATGCGAATGACCTTTATTCAACATAATGAATGAATGACTTAAAAACATGTCATTCATTGTGTGATTGATGAATGTTGTTTTTATACATGGTTACAAATTAGTTGTGTTATACACCTATAGAATTGTTCTTGAGAATATACAATATCTCCAAGGAACCATTATTTTATATTAAATAATTATAATAATAATATAAAAAGTCTTTATAGAAGCAAGCCTTGAATTAAAATTATATATTTTTTTGTTTTTACGATATAACAGTTAAAACGTTAACAATATTATTGCATTATACATTTTAATTAATTAAAACGGTATGGATTTATGATGTTTTTCGTTTTGCTGTATTTAAACAATATCAGTTTTTTATGTTTTACGTTTTTCAGTATTCAAACGTTATTAAGTTATTAAGAATTATTCCGTCGTTACTGACATGTAAGAATTTCCCTTGAATAGATTTTATGTTACGTAACACTGAATTGCTTGTGTTGATTATATTTTTCACAAATTCATTGTACCTTATAAGTTAAATAATATTATTTTTCTTCTTTATTTTGTTTTTCGTTTCATTTTGTTTAAATTTATTTGTTACTTGTCGTTATTATACGTTTTAGTGTAACTGGAAATGTGTATGAAAAGGATTTTAAGCCCTTATTTTAACTTAATTTAAATTTTATGTTTGGGTAATGTTTTAAGTATTAAAACGTTTAAAATAAGTATAATTAAAGTTATAAAACCACAATAGATTTTGCTGTAAGTTAACGGAAAGAAACGAAAAATAGAAAGTTATTCGAACCGAATTTTGCTCTATGCTATTCCATAAAAACAGAATATTATCTGTTTTTTTTTTTTTGAAACTAAGAAAATATATTTTGTTAAATTAAGAAATTATAACGAAATTTATGCTCCACGGGTGGCTCTATATTGTAATGTGATAAATAAATAATTTATGTGTATTAACAGTGAGAAATATAACTAAAATTATTTAATCAAAATTGGTTTAGGTGGTAGGAAGTATTTTTTTAAAATATGTCTTAATTTGTAATTTACAATTATTATAGAAACTAATGAAAATATAAATAAATTTAAAAATAGTCGAGTAAAAAATTATTTATTATTGCATCAAAAGTACAAGAAAATTGCAGAATATTTGTATACTATGGAAGTTATTAAAAATAAATAATAATAAATAATTGTAATTTTGATAACAATGATAGTGTTGTTTTTGGTGATTTAAATTAGCTAATAAATTCTTAAGTTACCACCTCATTCTTCTGTCATTCTTTGTGCATCGTGCAAGATTAACAAAGACAATTTATTGAATCGCGTTGATAAAAGGACTATTAGTTGCTTAGAGAATTTGAAGAATTGGATGGATAAGTCATAAAAAAGTAAATTTTTTTGAAAATTGTGAATATAAGTCAATATTTGAAAATGTTAAAGAAAAAAAAATTATTTATATATTGATTCCACTTGAGTTGAATTTAATGCTGAGTGTTGTCAATATGATTATGAATCTCATGTTGACAGAACTTGAAAGTGAAACAAGTGAGTTCATTAAAAAATAGCATGTACAACTTGATATTGAACGAGGTAGCGTGGGTTTAATATAAATTCCTGTAAAATCATTTTAGAAAAAGTTGATGAGCTTAGGAAATTTGCTAATAACAAATGTTTGAAATATGTACGTGTATTAAATAATCTTAAGAATGTTATTTCAGACCGTTTTGAAAACAAACATACACATAAAAAAAATATTAGTTTGTGTTAATTATATATTACTAATATATAGTGATTATTTATATTATTCCTGACAAAATTATTATTATTTCATAGTTATGAACAAATAATATTAATAAATACTTCTTTTATTATTGTATTATCTCTTATATACTTTTATATAATAGTAAAATAATAGATGATACTGTTGCATATGTTTATGCCCATAATTTAACGTTATTTACAAAACTTACTGATTTGTAAACATTATAAAAATTAAAACTTTGAAAAATAACAAAAAAAGATATTTTAATATTTTTTATTGAGTACCACGAAACAGCAAGAAAATTTAAAATGTACACGTGACACTTTTAAAAACAAAAATCAACGTTTTTAAAAATAAAGCTTAATATCTTTTATATGAAAGAAAAACTAAAAATTAGGTAAAAAATTATTATATATTATAGTTTTGAAATATTCCGTGCAAAAAAAATTTCGGTGCCCAGTTTTTGTTTAAATTTACCACCGAACCATCGTAATTTAATATTGCATTATTTTTACGTTAAAAGGGTTCGAAACATATTTCAATATGATAAGCAGTTTTTAAAATAGGCAATTTACTACATTTTTTATACATAGAATTTTTTTAATATGATGTTTGGAAAATAATTTATTTTTATTTTAACAAGAATTGTTTTACATTAAGTTAAATGATACTGAAGATTTATTAATATTACTTATTTTTGTTTTTCTTTTTTGAATAAGTTTTGATAACATTTTTCGTTTTAAACGTTATATGTCTAACCTTTTTTTTTTGTTCTAAATTAAATGTTTAATATTGCTATAATATATTTAAATGTTTATCGAAAGATAATACGCCTTTGCTCTTGTATATAAAAGGCGATTCTTTTAATGTGATTCATTTCGATTTCTTTTAATATAATATTTATGTTAATAAAATGATTTTTGGTTAATATATACTCAATTTTTCAGTTGTGAAATACTTTTTTAATTCACCCCTAATATTTTTATTTACTTTATTTTTTGAATGGCTTATATTTAACTAGTTTTAACATAAAAAATGATCATATTAAGTAAATGACTAGTCAATTACAACTTTTGGAAAAGTCATTGTCTTAATTAAATAATTTTCTATTTTAAAAGCTAGTTTATGTATGTTGCCATTAAAAAAATAAAGTTGAAAACCTCACAAGATTTTTTATTAATTTCATTTGGTGTTAATTAAAAAAGTTAGTAATATCTGAAAAATCGAGAATATATAAACACGAAAAATCATTTTCTTAATGTAATTATTGTTTTAAGAGAATGACTAGCGTAAAAATAATCATTCTGTATAGAATGTGAGTCACTAAGATATTGTGTGGGTGAAGTTCACATACATCAATAAGAGTTGTACCGACCCGCGCTACATATCCAATCAATATATTAAAATGCTTGTAACTCATTAAGTACTCATCCTAAAGTGGTTATTGACCTATTTTTGTAACACAATGGCTATTTTGAAATGTCGAAAATATTAAAATGTAAAACAATTTATTTTTATTTTCTTCTTATTGGAGAAAAATGATGAAAAATGTACTTTTAGCGTAGTCTAAAAATGCCAACATTACAGTGAAATAATTATTAAACCAAAAGTTATTAGATTTGTAATATTCACCAGTGTAAATGTAATTATTTCTTACCAAAAAATAGTGAACTTTCAAGAGTGGTCTTTGGGGTCCTAGTATTTACATTTTATACTAACCTTAGAATAATACACTAAGGTTAATATAAAGTAAATTTATTAGAGATTGAACAACATCAATAATATGTGACTGTAGTAGTTTTCATTTTGATAACCCTACAAGCACATGTATCGAAACTAAAAAAGGATTTATACAATTGCAATTAATAGTTAAAGTTGGAAAAACTAGGAGGGACTAGAACTAGAATTTTACACACAAGTAATGTAATTTTGGCTTGAAATATCAAAAATTCCTAGCCAAATATAACATTATTATTACTACTTATCAAAAATTGTCCTTGCATTTTATGCGTTAAAAACTCCCAGTACAGTATGTGAAATTTTGGACATTTTTTTTCAAAGTGTATATAAAATATATAGTTTTATTTGTACATATTATTATCAATTTATGAATATACGTAATAAAAATCTATGAAAAATACAAATATTAGTTTAGATAACTAGATTATAGTGATAAATATAAAAACTAATAGCTACCAAAGTTAGCTACTATATTATTTTAAGCAGCAGAGATTCCACAGAAAAGGCATATATCCCTCACCCTGGCCCTTTGGTAGAAGCCTGATTTTTAGTTTTCGTCATGACGAGTACATAATAATTATTAAAATACAATTATTTTATTTTCATATTTTGTGTATAAATTGATATTATTATTACAGTTTGATAGTTTAATATTATTTTTAAACTATAATTTTTATGTGCTTGATTTTGTTTTAAAGTTTAAGATCAAAAAAAAAAATGTATGCAGTATAGTTACTCTATTTAAATCCTTAAATTAATATTTCTAGTATACCATATATTTTGTTAATAGTTGTTTATATATCTCTGGTAAGAAGTTCAAATTAGATTTGAGTAATCATTTTATCAGATTTGTACATTAGATTTAATGGATTAAAAGGTATAAGGAACGCGAAAGATGGTACCTATGATCAGTTATACAATCACGTCTTAGGGAATTTTACCTTCTTAATCTTTGCTTATTGTTCAATTCAAAATCAGATTCATACTCGCGTGCAATAAACGTGTCTTGAATATTTGCAGTCCAGCTCTTCTCTCTATCAACTAAGCATAATATATTGTATAGCTACTCAAATAGTTAAATTTAATGACTAAGTTTTTAAATTTGTACAAAATATTTTAAAACTAATTTTCTTATCCTTTGGTATTATTTACAGTCAACGTTAGACTTTTTTTACTCGGATTGAAAAAAGGATATTTCATTAGATTTTATTTATTTAGATCTAATGACTAAATTATTTATGAAAGTTTAATCAACACAAATTTCTTATCAAACTATGTATTATGTACTTTATCATACGTTTATCAAATTAGTGTAATATGAAAACAAGCAAGTTATAATTAGAGCTTGGAGTTATATACATTTATAAATTTTACTTATACCACTTTGAAGGGTCTCAAGTTTGTTCAACTTTGTCGTAAGAATTTATAGTTGCGTATAACTATTTTTCATTTTAGGGGAGATAAACCCGCTTTCCCTCAAAAACTATAACCTCGATAACAATACATCACTAAGTTTTTAAGTCAATTAATAAAAAATTGTACTAGCTGTAAGCGTAATTAGAATAAGTCAACAAAATGCATAAATTCAAAAAATCTGAGCCTTGGTTATAATAACATCAAGTTAATTTCATAAACTTTGAAATGATTAACAGAATAAAATTATATATACCTCCTTTATACATTGATTAAGAATGAAATATTTGGAAGTTTGTTTAGTGGGATAGGTTTTATAAAAAAGGTTGTTTGTTTAGATCTTGTTGCGAGAATGATCAAGTCTTGGAATGTGCCGTTGTTGACTGCAGGTGGGTTGACAAGTGACTTTTCACAAGATAAACAGAATCCTAAGAGCAAATACTATTTACTGGTTCGGACCGGAACACTAGCATTTCAGCACATCGCCAATATGGTGGCCAATGTGTTAGACAGGTATGAGCGTCTCACAATCGCAGTCGTAAAGCATGAGTTGGATCATGCGAAGAACACCACAAACGTAAAACTGTGTTTTGGAAAGGGCTTTTCAGGTACTCGTGGAAAAAAGTTTTGATCATTTACGAAATTGACGGTTACTTAAAAGAGTTGGGTAAACAGTCTTGTGGTCTAATGGTCAGGACTTTGGTGGAAAAGTTCAAGGTCGATTCCATTGTGCAGTACGATACGTTTGAACTTTCTAAAAACCCGCAGAACAGTCTAGTGCAGAATTTGCGTATCGAAGTCAGCTCCAAATTTACAGGTAAGCATGTTATTTTTGTAGATTACTGGGTCGGGTAGTATGTTGTTATATTAGTTTCTCAGATGTTTACTTGGAACGTTCAGTCTAAACTTAACGAGTAAATTTAATTTCATTAGTATTTATACTGTTTGATTGATATAAACGCCCATTTAGAAATCGTTTATTGCTCTAAATAACAAATGCAAAATACATTAATGTGGCAACAGGTTAAATTTCGTTAATGTTACGAGATCTCCTCAGTTTTATTATGTTTGTATTCATGTCAACGGCAATAACAGCTACGCCTGACTTCACTGCTTTTACATAATCAAAATAAATTGAGAATTAGCTCAGTGTGAGTGCATTCATTAAAATTCGATATTTAAGCGGATAATATTAACTACGATTAAAAGTGGTTAATTATTAAGAAGAACGCATGCAACACAAAATATGATTTTATATGACGCTTCGCTTAAATGTGTTAATGCGTCATGACATTTCATGAACTATTGAAAGGTCAACTTAATCTACTATGATTATAATTAAAGTAATCTCCACGTCTCAAAACATTTTTTTACAAACAATGTTATTTTTGTATGTGTATATACAGAGTAATAACATTTTTAGTGTAGGAATGGTTTAACTTAATTAAAGTGTTGCAAAACTCATGGATAGCCGATAAGAATAAAAAAAAATCGTTAATTGGCGGTCTATCTATGAGCCTATATCACGTATATGTAAAGAAAATAGAAATTAGTTCAATGATCTCGACGAGTGAATGTAAAGCTAGTGTAATAAATGATCTTGTGGCATTTCTTCTCCAAACTGTTTTGATTGTATTAGTTCTTAAACGCGAAGTTTCAGTTCAAAAAGTTTAACAGTCTCGTCGGCACACATATTATTTAACGAAATTCAATTACAAAAGATCGGATCAGAGGTGGTGTAAATTAAAACTGTTAAACAGTGTTATTGAGGTTGATATCAGAGTAGTAATTTACTATTACTACACAGTAAGTTACGTGTACGGTGTCAAGTTATTCTCTCCTACAAATTACAATGAACTAACATCGTTATATTGTTGTCTCGTCGACACGCACGTCCCCTGTGGCATGTGAACACAAATCGGTGTGTAATCAATTTCCTTGGATTCGATTTCTACAAAAAATACACAGGTGACGTCAGGTATTTTAACACAATAGTCGAGGAGTAAAATGTTTTTGTAGAGAAAAAAATCTAATCCTTTACACTTAAGTCGCCCTTGAAAATCTGATCAACTGGGAATCAGATTAGTGTGTATACTACTTGAATTTTCGTTATACCACGTTAGCAGAATAATATAAGTAATAGTATTCTTAACGTGTTCGAACGTACAAGCCTAGACCGTATGAACTTTTTAGAATCTATCATAAATGTTGCTCATACGCGCAATTTTCAAAAAAATGTTTGGGAAGCTAAGTTGATTTTCCCCCCTTAAAAATAATTCTATACAAATTAACATGTACAACTGTCTTCGACAGAACAGGCAAAGGCAAAGCCTCCCCAGAATCCTCAGATCGGGCTGTGGGTAAAAAAATAATTTAATAAATTCTACTTGAAATCGACATTATTATTATCCTGGATCGCTTTTCTCGTAAATCGATCGAAGAAAAATCATTTTCGAGTATAATTATGTCCGGCAAATCGTACAGCAGTGTTTACGATTGTATTGCGTTTTTTTAAATTAAACGGATTGGGTTTCAAAGGCCGCACAAAAACCTCTCCATAGNCTCAGATCGGGCTGTGGGTAAAAAAATAATTTAATAAATTCTACTTGAAATCGACATTATTATTATCCTGGATCGCTTTTCTCATAAATCGATCGAAGAAAAATCATTTTCGAGTATAATTATGTCCGGCAAATCGTACAGTGTTTACGATTGTATTGCGTTTTTTAAATTAAACGGATTGGGTTTCAAAGGCCGCACAAAAACCTCTCCATATAAAACTCCAATAGTTTCTTGGGGATATTTTCAGACCGATGATCGGAACGAGATGAGAGAGATCAACAGGTTCATCAAGAAGGAGGATGGGAAAAAAGCGCGCGCTCTTCCGCACGCCACGCCACTGTCAGCTGTAACGCCGACGACCGCGTTTTGCGGCGGGGGCCGCACGCGCCGAAGAGACCGGATCCCGTACGGTCCGGACGTGCCGTTGCTGCCGTGCCGCCAGCCAGTGTGTCGTGTTCGCTGGTCGGTCTATGAACGTGCGTTCGCCCGGTCCGTCAGGCAGTGCGTGTGGTGCGTCAGTTTTCCGTGTGTTCGAGTGCGTTAAATGATCGGCGTCCATCTGAACCGGTGGAAATAGTAGTAATTGTGCGGAAAACAGTGATGTGCGAGAAAAGTATACGAGAAAAAATCTAAACAATTCTAGTGGTGATTATTGTGCGATCGAAATAACCAATAAAAAAAGTCGTTGTGCGTTGATTAATTGTTACCGTCCGCGTTCGGAGCATGTGCCGTCGGCTATTCGGCTAGGGCCGCCCGCTGCTGATTCATCTCAAGGGTCCGATATCGCCTTGCCGTGATATTCCCGTCAAAGCCAGTGCCGTCCGCATAGACAATCGTTCCGAACCAGGTAAGAGCACAGTTATGTCATTGTAATATTATTATGTAAGCCCCGACGTTCGTTGGATTATTTTTTTATTTAAATTAATGTAAAAAATAGATATCATTACTTCGTATTCGTTCCCAATCAAATTTCATCTAAGGTTGCAAACGTAAAATATTCTTCCCAGAGTTCTCGTACGTTTGTTTTCTGTAACGTTTGGTGAATATATTAAATAACATTATCGTGTGTAATTGTACGATAAACGCAAAACGAAAATAATACCTACTAAAAACTCGAGTTCAACGACCCTCCATAAATTTGATACTTTTTGGTATTTGTTATGAAAATTTGACGCTTTATTGAATCGCTTTACACGTTTTTTCACTTGAAAATTACGTGTAAAAGTAATAATAATGTGAAATGTAATTTCAGTAATTCTTGTAGTATCCAACATGCGCGTTTATCATCGACGGGGCGAAGTATTAATTATTTATTATGTCCTCCGTCAAGTGTTTTTGTGTAAATATTTGTAGGAACCTAATTATAGACAGAACAAATTTGTTCACCTATAATTATTAAAAATAACGATCTCCATTTAATAAAATCCGTTTGGTTTTATTATCAAATATTACTTATAACTGCCGCGACTTTGGTTTTTCCTTCAGTTTTTGTTGAAAAAAATTGTGTAGCCTTCGTATGTACGTATTTTTTACGAATAATATCTTTGAACGGTTGTCGTCTTGAAAAAATTCTGGTTAGAGAAGGTTCACTGTTGTTATGGTCATTATTTCACTAAAATAATACACTTCTATTTGCGTGGATTTAATAATAAACTGTTTTCGGCTAAATCTAAAAGTAATAAAACGGTTTTTTTTTTTTTTTATGGTTCTACTACTCATCTTTGCTGATTACATATTCTAACCGCGTGTTTGCTAGACATTATATGAAATTTGCTTTTATACCGTTTCTTAATTATCCTTCGGTAGTGAACGACAAGTCTCCTCTAGGTTGCTCTACTTGCTGTAGTTTTGAATTAAGAATAATATGTTCTTTGGTGTTTGAACCTACTTTGTACGTTTTCCTTTGATGTGTCAAACTTGTTCACGAAATCTTACACAGTTAAACGTTTTTTTATTTTGAATATTCATTAAGTGACTTGAAAACACTTGATGAATTATGTTAAGAAATTGTTATTACATATATAATATGCGTGTCATTTTGTCTAGAATATCATGTAGAAAGTTCTATTGTGGAAATAATTAAAATGTTGTCGGAGACCTTTTAAATGGCAGTTACTTTGAATGTTTAATTCAGAGAAATGCTTTTTGTTCAGGAAATAAGTATTGAAGTGAGCATTTATTTTATTTTTTTTTAAATGTAACTGGTTGGTACAAGAAAAACAAATCAAACGACAGGTTATAAAATATTTAGTATTAAAACAATCCATACTTTAGAGTAAACTTTTAAATAGACTATAATCACTGACGAACTCTTAGTATATCTACTAGGCTTTGCGATCAAAAATAATACAGTAGTGAAGTTGATTTACATTTGAAATTTCGTTATTTGACAGTTACTCTAGTGAAAATACAATTGACATGCTTAATACGTTATCATTAAAATTATTTATAGATATATTTTTTTTAAATAAAGTAAAATAAAAAAAAAGTTTCAGATAGTGACCGAAAATTACTTTATCGTTGATTGTCTTTAAACGTTTTATCAAATTTCTTAAATGTTAATATAGTAAATTGCTACTGGATTTTGTGTGTAATTAAAAAAATAATAAATATCCAGAGTAAAAAAAAAAAAGCTCTTTATTTAATTTGTATTAGTTTCTTTACTTACATGGTTCTAATAAAAGAAATGCTCTTAGGTTTCAATAACTATTTCGATAATCAATTTTTTCTTCTCCGAAATATTTTTCTTCTATTGAGATATTAGTTATCAAATACTAAACTCATCACTATTTGTATAGGCGTATTTTTCAAAAAATATATATAATTTCACCGTTTCCTAGTATTAATAGTATAAATTGTGTGCAAGCGTTAATTAAATTTTTTTTTATTATGATGGAATATAACGCAATACTAAACATGTCTATAATTGTATACTTATAAATTATCAGCAAAATGTTTGTACTTAAATTAAATATTAAGGTATTATAATAATTGTGAATCCTTTAGAATTATATAATTTACAACAGTTAGTAATTGTCAAAATAACGCAACGTTTGCGTTTCTAGGAATGTTAATGTGACAATCTCGTTAAGTAGAACTTTAGTTGAGTCGACACATTTGTGGCGAACGTTTTACATAAAAACGGAGCAACAGTTTGTCGCGTTATTAGTTCCTTTTTTACAGTCTCATAAATACTTGATCCTGACCGAAACGGTACTGGGACTCGTGTGTACCGATTGAAGTTTTCTTGTCAATATAATGACATCGTTTGTCATACGTTTATACGGTAATGGTTTTGATAACATTCGCCTAACAATCATACCGATTAAGGCCAATAACAACAATGTATTTATAAATAAATTTGTGCAGTTTTTTCTAATACTGTCGTATCTCGGTCTGTAATTTCTATAAAATTCCTAAAAATGACTTTTTAATTATCTATCGGTAACTAATATATTGATAGTAATAAGTTATCGGTATGTTAAATTTAGATACCCGTTTACATGCGCAATGCAAAAGCAAATGAATGAAAATTCCAGTCCCAATAGTTGTTTGTGAATAATAAAAACAACGATAGGTAAAATGAGTTTATGTCGTTATTTTATACCGTGTTTAAACAGGTGACTCGCAACCGTATAAATAAACAGTTGTAGTGTAACTATAGAAGGTGTATGCACGTGGTTTAGGATTGCTAAAATATGAAATGTTATTACACGTTTAATGTCAAATGTCGAACACGTATTGAACTGGCGATTTATTTTTACTAATTGTATTACGCCCGTTCTATTTAAATTCGATCACGACAAAAAAAGATTAATGACCGAAAAGTGTTTTATTTTCAACAGTATCGTTTGCTATCAATTTACCAGCCGATTTTTTACCTATTCATTAGCCAAATGACTTTTAAGTGCCTGCTGCCGACACCCTAGAGATAATTTTTAGGAAGGGTGGAGTAAATTTTGCCAATTATTGATGATAAATTTGCTGACTTAATTAATTTTAAGTAGAAAAAAATCCAAAATATATCCTAAAAATACCGACCGTTTTATATGATTTTAAACTATAACTTAATGTAATGATTTGAAGGTGTCACACCCCTTATAAAATAAACCCAAGCTTTTGGGTTAAAATTTTATTTAAATTTTAATATAATAGTCATCAAAACAAGAATGAGTCTGTTAAAAATGAATTATTTAGAATTTTGCTTACGAAGCAGCAAGGTTCTTTAATTGATGGAATTTTAAATTTAAAAAAATTAATACATATTACATGTATTGTCAACTTTGAAAGTAAAAATATCAACATCCAACAGTATAATCAATTAAATAATTGCTTATTCACGAATAGGAGTAGAGGTTTATTCAGCATCTATATATTACGATAACTTCATAATATTCAGTGTATTAAATAAAAGTTTAAATGTTAGGTTTTTTTGGTTTTTGGTTACCAAGAATCTAGCTCTTAACAAAATATGTTATACAGCATGAAAATAATACATTAAAAAGTCAATACTTACATTAAAATCAGGTAATTTCAAGTCACTAATCAAACAATCATATATTCCTAATATATAGCATTGTAATTAATGCATTATTATTAAATATGTGAGAACATAGAAACTGTTGGTTTTTAAATAATTTTTTAAAACATAAGTTCTATTTAAATAATAAATAATCTTTAATTTATGCCGACTCATATTGAACCATTTAGTTATCTGTATCTCAATTAATAATTGTTCAAATTAAATTTTTTTACCGAAAATTATAAAGGTTTAAGTAATTTTAAATAACATTCAAAAATACTTTTTTTAAATGTCATGACATATAAACTTATATTACGATTTGTTGATGATCGCTGAATAAATATTGGCATCATACATCTAAGTTTATCTACTTTTGATATCATTTGATTTGTTACTGGATTAAAGCGTCTGAGCGTATCTCCGTTTTCACATTTGCCGTAAGAGAAGCTTTTATGCCATCACCGTCATGTAACAGGAGAGAACAGCATAAGCCTTTTTAGTTTATCCTTTGGAAGTACTGGCGGTGACACCTATTACACTTTTACATGTTCAAAGACCCTTTTACTCCTACACTCCCCTTATACCCAAAATAACATACAGGATGATTCTTTTAACACTAGCGACTTAATTTTTCTTAAAATAACAACTTTTTTGTGAATTTTTTTTAGCTTAGTATAGTTACATGTCTAATTCTATTTGTCTATTATGCAATATTTTTTATGTTTACTCCGTATAACTGATAAGAGTGTCGACTTTTAATGGAAACATACATATTTAACTAGTTTATAAAAAATGATGTAATTAAGAAAATGACTGGTCGATAAGAAATTTTGGACCAGTATTTCAGAAGTAATTTAAAATATTGACTGGAGATATGGCGTGGGTGTTGCTATTTTTACAACAGACATTTCAAAGTCGACTTCTCCTGTCTAGGTATAAAAAGGTTAATAATTTCTGAAATACTGTTTCAAGAGTTGAGTAAGATGATCTTAATTGAATTATTTTCTATAAGCTAGTTATACATGTATGTTGCCACTTAAAAATAATCAAGTCGACACCCTTATTATGTATAAGGAATGAACATAAAAAATATTATGCAGATAATTGAAGATACTATGTAACTAAGAAAAGTTTAAAATAAATCACAAAAAAGTTATTATTTTAAGAGAAATTGAGTAGCTAGTGTTAAAAGAATCGTGCTGTATAGACGTTGCTAAATCAATATTCATTCACATCAATTTATGCCACTGTCGAATATAATAAAAAAATCCTCTACTACCGGATTAACTCGCATGCGATGCGTATTATTTGATAATACATTTTTTTCATAATTTTATTCGCGCGGTTTTAAGTCAAAACCTTTTAACAAGAGTCCTGCGTAAAAGCTTATTTCAATGTAAACTGCCTGCGCAATTAATTTTGTAAAAGTTATTGGAGATTATTTTATTTGGGGTTGACATCTTGAGTATTATGAAATGGTCGTCAGACGTTTTACCAGTTTTCTGAGTTTCAACGACCTTTTGTGGTTGTATTGAACTACACATTGAACTCGGCCGAACGGTTGGTTTGTATTTATCGACGATTTTCAGAATCATTACACAAGTTTGAAAACAAATTACCAATTCACGTTCATGGTCTGATAAATTTTCCCAAACTTGTCATTTCAAAACTTCAATGTTTGTAAACTTTAGCAAATTGAATTCACGTGTAAACACTTTGTTTGTGGTCTGCCATGTTTGTTACACTAAAGAAATTCTATAATCAAAAAGTTTCATTTTTCTCGTTTGATCGGACGTATGTCTAAATGAAGTTGCAGATGTTGCACTATATGACTTTTAAATGAGTCCTTTCAGTGGGGCCCAGTATTCATATGCATATGAAAATGAAAAAAATACATTTTTACGAAGATATAAACTCAATGTGTTTTATATTATCTACCTTCAAATATTTTTTAGCAAAACTAATTCTAATATGAATAATAATATTATTACATTTAGTATATCATACTGAAAGTCAATAAACAAATATGTATTAAAAAAAAAAAAAACATTTTCGAGATAATCAAGTGTTTAATTGAATATGTCTTTTAACTTTTCGTAGATTGTTGTTAAAAAAAAAAAAAAAAGTACTATTCAAAAATGAATTTGATATGGTGAAGTAATCTAATTATAAAACGTTTTTATCAACACGTCAGTTTTTTTATTTTTAGTTAGCGATTCATAAAATGAACATTGCAATAATTTTAAGAGATTATTTGCTATAAGTATCATCAAGAAATACTTAATCAGCATAAGGCAAATCGTTGTGCAAAGGACATACAAGCCGTATTTGATTCGTCGTTTAATTTTATGCTCAGTCATTTATTATAAGTTTTTTTTTTGTAAATGACATCATATAATTGAAGTGTGTACAGTTTTTGGGCTAGTTGTTTGGTTAATGAACACTAAAAATAACTAGCAATAAAAAAAATGTATGTATTTTTAGAATGAAATGGGTTTTGAGATTAGTTTTAAATGATCAATAAAATGTCTGCAGTTAATTTAAATTCTCAAAATCAAATGGTAATAATTTGTGAATATCGAGAGCAATATTTATTATAACTACTGTAATAAAATATATATTGTACCTAAATTTGTAATGTTTTAAGTACAGATAAAAAACACCAAATAATGCATACTTCTCGTATAATTATAAAAAGAGTGCGAGTCAAAAATAAATTCACTGTTTTAATATGGATGTAGAAGGTGTTTAATATTTTATGGATTGGAAGTTTTTGCTGAACAATGAAGCCAAACACTTAAAAAGCTTTTATAAAAATAAATAAATTTCCAAAGATAGTTTCGAAATTCATTTTTGGACTTGCCATTTTATAGTTTTTTTTGTCAATGATAAAATAATAATAGGTTCATTAAGAAATCAAAAAGTAGGTAGTCGATTACTAGTAATTACATATTGAGAGTTTTCCTGTATTAAGTACTAAAGAAAAATTATTTCTGCGTAGTACTCGTATTTTTGTTTAACGTGATAGGAGATACGTGGAATTTCTTGTTTTTATTCATATCAAAGAGATATTTCATGAGATTTAGCTCATCACAAAACAAATAAAATTTCCAGTACTTAAAGATCACTGAAATGAATAAATCATATGAGATTTTTGATTGAAAATTAAAAACAATTATAAGATTGTTTATAACTAATAAAACTAATGGGTTATTGACGTCCAAGCATTGCAATATAATTATTTGTTCATTTATTAGTATTAAAACTAATCTAAAATTAAATATTTTTAAATCTGACTAATTACTCAGCCATCGTATGAAAAGATATTTACATTGACATGCAATTGAAATAACTTGACCGGACGTCGGGGCGTAACGAAGTAATTTTACATTTGTGAGCATAGATATTTATCGTTTGTTTTATTTATTGGTATTTAATCTAAGATCAAGTGTATTGAGCGATTAAATAAATAATAATGCGCTATTCGACAAATAAATTTTATCATAAAAAAAAAATTTCGTTAAGATACTTAGACTTTAAATGTGCTTAGGTTGTTTAATTTTTGACCATACGACCATTAAATTAGTTAAAAGTGTATATTAAAGTTAATTGTGTTTTTACTATAAACGGCAGAACTATAATATGTTATTCATTGTTATGTTTTAGTATACTGTTAAGTGTCATTTTATTTAAGATAAATGTTCAAATGGCTCCTAACGTTTTATGGTTTAAATGTAGATTGATGAGGTCATTTACTAGGTGTCTGTGAGTATTTTCTAGTACATGCTCTAAATGGAGATTATAATTTATGGTGTCAAGTATTCAAGTAATAGTGATTTAACTAAATAACAATTCTTACGGTACTTAATCAAATTCTCGGATATTTCTGAAGAAATCTCCTAAGACTGGTACCCATTTCTCATCTATGTAGAACGAACAGCAATAATTCCTCTACTTGTACAAATAGACCAATAGTCTCGTTTCGACTACTTGTATACCCATTTAAAAAACATTGATTCCTTTGACACTCGTGTTAATAAAATCATCAACCGTCACAAAAGGGACGAGTAGCTAATACCGATGAACGAATACAGAAAAATTCGCACAAGAACACTATTTGACATACATCAATGAATACCGTATATACGGCCAATAAACGAGTAGTGGGTATCTGTCTTTAAGCCGGATTTTCATATATATATATATCATATAAATTTATATTCAACTGAAAGTCATTATTATGTTAAAAAATGTATTGCAGTAATATTCAAAAAACTTTCAAATGCCCATTTATTTAAGTTTGTTTAGTATAATAAATCTAATCAATTAATCAATTAAGGTTTTTAGCTCACAAAAATATCTGTCGATTAATTTTTACTTTCAACTTTTAGTAAAAAAATTGATACGCTAACTTCTTTGCTTTGTCGGAAAATTAAAGTTTTTGTACAATAATCAGGATTAGCCTTAGGTTTTGTGAGCTCCTGGACGGAATTCATTTCCCAAAGTCCTAAATGTACATCTAAAATACAATAATAATAATAATTTTTTTTTTTTTTTTTGAGGTACATTTAAGACGTATATTTATAGTATATATTTATATATGTAATATGTTAAGCCCTGATTGTGAGATGAACTTGGTGGTTCCTTAATCCACAGTGGTGACGCAAATTATTAATGATAAGAAACAGTAGATAGAATAAATATTAGCAGAATGTAAAATTTTATAGTGATAATTTGTTGTTATATTTATAATTATTCAATTATTGTTTTTATAGTGAATCATCCCGTTTAATAATTACTAAGCTGAATAATTATATTAATTAATGATGTATTAAATATTTAAAATTAATATTTTCGGTATATCTAAAACATTATCATAATGCATAATAAATATTCAATATAATGTACACGAGTAAATTTTGTTTTGTTTATTCAACAATAAAGAGTACCTATTGTTCTAATTTTAAATCATAAATGAGATATTTAAAAATAAATACGTAATATTAAGTTTTTTACGTTTGTTTAGATACAAATTTAGTTGTTTCAATTTGAAAACAAAGAAAAACAATGATTTTTCATGCATATCCATATATATCTCAGTCACTTTACAACATAATTTACTTTCTTGAAATATTTAATATTAATGGAGTTTTTGTTTTAATGAGAAATAAAAATAATCAGCATACAACTTCTAATTTAACATTTAAAGTCGTCTCGTAATTTTCAGACCCCAAAAGATAACTTTTTAATTGAAAACTGTATAAGAGCCTTTTGAAAATTTAAAATATTTGTTTTTTTAATGGTATAGGAATTACTTTTCCATTTAAAAGTATCTAGTGGTTGATTAAACATGAAAATAAAATAAATTTTAATGTTGTGTTCATAATTATGGTGTCCCATCAAGTTTTGACAACTTAAATAACTTTTGATCCAGTAAAAATTCAGTATTACTTTTTTTTAAATAATTATAATTTTGGGAAAATTAAACACTAAATATTCACTGAATCAAATGTTATTGTCAATACTTGGTTAGACATACATTGTCTATACATGACCTTATAACGCTTGAAAGGAAAAAAAAGAATCAAGTTCACATGAACAATTTGATCTTACGGGATAGTTGTTTCTAAATAAAATTCGTCTTCAATATTCTTTTCTAATTTCGGTGTTCTAATTACCTGTTATAATTATTTGAAATTATGGTGTCGAGACCCCGCGGATTTTCTCCTAGAACTATTATTTATCAACTAACCATAGCACGTTTTCCGTTCGAATTACTGTTATTATTTTCGGCTTACGGAAGAAATCAATTGAAACTCGACAGTCGCACGATTTGTTAGATTGATAAAATTATGTAAATATAAGGTAAATCGGCTTTGGGATTTGACGGAATTATTCAAATTTACGGCAACGGAATAAAAATCGAGTCAATGACGTCAGTAGCAATTTGTATGTAATGTTTTACATATCATCGCGAGATTGATTAGTAGTAATAATACCATCATTTGTTTCGGTGTGGTTCAGCGGGAGAGTTAAAAATGTGACATCTAAAATTACCATAGTCCCGATACGGGCCAATGCAGTATGATCAGTGATGACTATTATTCTTTAGTAACTTATGAAAAATTGATTTCTTATTGAGATCGAGGAGTACAATAGTGACCTTTGGAATATCCTCTGCTTTTAAATGACAGTAATAATGATGGATCTTTTGATTTATTTCATCTAGCTTTGAAATTAATTTTAAATTAATCACCTCTGTCGTTTTTTTTTTTATAATTCTTGGAATTAGAAAAACAAATACTGTCTATTCTCGCTGTTGCCGTTTCCCCTAACAATTCCGATAATTCATAGACACTCGCCTTTTTTATTATTAATGGTATCGATCATCAAATTGTAATTATTAAAATAGCCAGATAGATAAAACAATAGCCCGGGAATGATTCGACAATGTTGTCAAGACATTGATCGTTGTCTTACGCGTTCATCGATCGTGTAAAAAGGCGTAGTAATTAATATTCATAAATTGACGATGCAACGAAATTATTTATTGTTTTAAAACTGAATGGTACGACTAATTTCACTCGCACGCCTACTATAAGATCTCATTGCACTCGAATGATAAATTCCTTTTCAGCTAAAGTGTTTTTTTTACCATCGTCATGTACATGCGTGATATTTATAGAGATAATTAATGAGGGTAGGGAGGTGGTGTGCCTAGTTATATGCTTAAAGCTAAGGTTCTCTCTGCTTGACGCGCAACTAGGAGAATAATCATTATTGTTTAGCTGAAGGGTTAGACACAACGGGAAACGTGCATAATGACGATTCGAAGAATAGGCTCTTCTTCATCTTAAAAATCACGTTACCATTTGACATCCGGTATAGAGTAACTTCCACGTATGGGTCTTTCGGTTCTGCGTCTCGTGGTCTTTGTGTAATTAGCATCGCGTCGTCGGTTTTGTATGCAATACACGTACGTGGAATTAAGTTACTGACAGTTGTTAAACAATAATTTATAGAGGGACAGGTAACATTCAAAAGTCAAGTTTTATGTATTCTGTTGTCCACTCGTCAAGTTACCTACCTAACATAAAATTCAGGGTTGCAAATTGTTTTAAACGTGTGCAATACACGTTTAAAGTCGGCTTTTTTATTAAAAAAAATTGTTGTGCAAACGTGTTTTAAATACATTTTATTGTACTGTTAACGTTAAATTATATTCCTCTTCTAATTGATGTATGTTTCAAGCGTTTTGAAAACAAATGAATACTTTGCATTTTTTACAGTTAAAATATAATTATTGTTTTGATGTTTGCTATTTTTTAATTTTCGTAATGCCTGAATGAAATTTAAAATAAAATCTATATTAATATTATTAATTTAAAACTAAATAATAATAAACTCAAAAAGTCGCATAAAATTACTAAAAAATGTCAGTATGTGTCTAGCGTTCATAATGGTAACATTGTTTCCGAAATGCGTATCTGCGATTTTCTAGTAATTTTTTGTGGCTTTTTGAGTTTAATATTTTTTTGTTTTAAATTAATATTACTTTTAACATAGTTTTAATTTCAAATAATATGATTCACGAGTGATCAATTTTTATTATATTCTTGAAGAAAACTTAAATTTTAACTCGCAACACATTTTTCCACGATAGTAGTGAAATATTAAATTTCACCGGCGATACTTTGTTTATTTTGCGTTCTTTCGTAAATATTTAAAAATTATATCTCTTGGTATGACTTTATTTTGATGGACCATATTTTTTAGTGTCGAGTTTTTTTTATTGGTTTACTGAGAGTAATCAATTGTCAAATTTCACAGTAGGAGGTCTAATCTGTTAATATGATAATAAAAAAGGCGTACAGTTTCATCGTATAACTCAAACATTAATTACAGTTTTATTGGAATATAAAAACTATGTTGTGTATTAAAGTGATAAACATGACAACGTCCGAATGACACGAGGGGTATAACTAGTTTATTATGTCACGACAGTGATTGGGTTTTTCGTTCGATGATAAATGTTTACTTAATTGAATGACTAGATAGACTAGAATAATCAATTTTTTATTAAAAAATTGTCTAGTTTTAAATTATTCAGCGATTCATTTACTGAGCGTAAAAATTAATTACTCTGTAAGGTAATGCAATCATAACTGTTAATAACAGTAGTCGCCTTTTAAAAATGTTTTGTCTTGTGTTTATAATATAAACATCAAATTTGTGTTGTATCTTATGTAATATTATTAAAACTTTGAAGAGTTTTAAACATACAATGCATCTCGCCATTAAAACTTTATACAAAAAAATACTTTTTTTTTATATTATTACTTGGTTCTGAATACCTTTTAAACTTTGCCATTTTTGACTTAAAATGAAACATTTACTGTAGATATCATTAAATAGAAAGAGTTGTTTCTATTTTTAAAAAGTTCCTTTGGTCAATTACGATTGTTGACTTTATCCATTTGTCCTAATAAATACAAATGTGCCATCTTTTAAGTTTCCAAATGAACATATTTATTTAGTATGAACCATTTAATGAATAATATATATATATATATATATATATATATTAAACATTTCCAATATGTTTTCTTTTAGGTACATGTTTTTTTTTCAAATTATCAACTATGAAGTATTTTTTTTATTCTTCCCTTATTTTTTATAAAGGTGTCAACATTAATTTTCAAAAGATCTAATTAAGAAAATTATTGGCAGATAACAGCTAATGGACCAGTATTTCGTAAATTATTGATATTTTTATTTTAAGGTGGGAAATGACTAGTGATATAATAGCAGCACCTGTGTCTCACCTCCAGACATCACTATAAAATAATAATAACTTTCGAAATACTTATCCAAAAGTTGTTTTCTTAACTAGATCGTTATCTAATAAATAAATTAGTTAATTGATTATAAATGTTTATATTTGAAAAATTAAAGATGACAACTTTATAAAGTATAAGAGATAATCATAAAAAATATTTCATAACTGATAAATTCAGAACAATAATAAGAAATTGTTATTTTTCGAGTTATTAAGTAATTTGTGATATATGAATCATTTTTTACATTTTGATCTCTGTTGTTTGATATTTTCAATCGGAAAAATACGTGCTAATTTTTATTAGAAATCAATAGAATATATTCTGAAATAAAAAATGTTTTTTTTTTTTATTTGAATACATAACAGAGTACTGAAGTAACTAATATCATTACGATTTATGTATAATATTTTAAATGTTTTTATCATTTAAGTTATTCAGATCAGATAATTTTATAGTTTATAGGAAATTATTAGAAACTATATTATGTTGTGTTATTATACAATAATGTATAATACCTTTGGAGAACTGATGGGAGTTGTTAATTATCGGCACTTAAAGTGTTAAGTTATTTTTATTGACCGACTCATTATTATGAAAAAAATTCTAAAACAATAATATTACATTCACTGTAATCAGTTAAACGTTTATATAACAACTGTTCGATGATTACTTAGTTTTCGCTGACTATTATGTTTTCTGTCAGTGTCACGGCCATTAAAATAATATGAACTTCGGACGTGGGGGTATTATTTATAATGATAGTCGCGTGCAAATTTATGTCCGGTCAAGGCAATTTGTTTTTTACATAACTGTCAAAATATTAAACAGGTTTAAATATAGAAACAATCTTTAAAAATATCGTTACACACCTTTTTATACTTTCCCATTGTCTTGAGGTTGTCGTAACTGATTTTCGTTTGAAGGTAAACATTTTATTTAACTTGTTCAACGTTTGCGAATATATGAGCCATTTAAATGTAATCATGTTAAATTTGGCATGCAAGTTTATATGTTTTTACTTAGAAGGAAATATTAAAAAATTACATTATTTATTAGACTGACGTTTGTTAAGATTTGATGTTTAAAGGGCTCGAGTTTAATTGGGTTACTGCGCTTCGTCTTCATTCCCACGCAGTCAATCATATTTTGTCCAAATATTTACCATGATTTTCCCTTTAATCGCTTTAAAGTTATCCGTTTTATTATACTTTATCACTTGTTAAAACTTATTCTTTGAACATATTACTCGGCAGTATGTGCTCTTTAGATAGAGTAAACGACAATTATAAATTTTAATTATTTTTTTCTTTAAATTATAAAATATTTGAAGATACTAGATAGGTCTAAAATACTTGTCAAGATGATATTATCATACGTCCGTCGTACCTGTTAATGACGTTTATTTTCATAAGTTAATGAAAAAAGATATTTACTTAGGAGAGAAAGTATAATTTTTGTGATTTGCCGAAGTTACTGTACTATACGACCAATATATTTTGTAATGTGCGAATATAATAATACACACATATGCATACAATAACTAAGCACGCAAATAAATTTCAAATACTTATATATATACTTATATACTTATATATACTTATGTATATTTTGAGTGCAGAGTGATCGGTTTATCATAAACCACTCGANCCTACACGTCCTTATAAGGTGTAAAATTAACAACGCTATTTTAAGTACAATAAATTATATACTTTTCAAATACAAAATATAAATTTGTTAACTATACATGCTATTTAGAGATGTCACAGAAGGACTAACCATACATACTAAATATTTAGAAGAAAAATAAATTTAAAAACTGAAAAGGTACCCGGGTACCTTTCCAGTCACATAAGGGTTAATGACAACATACACATTTAACTAGCTTATAAAATAGGAAATTATCTAATTAAGAAAATGACTGGTCGATAACCACTTTTGGGCTAGTACTTATTGTCATTTTTATATTTATGCGGGACGAAGAATATGACCGGGAAATGACTAGTGATAAAAATAGCAACACTCACTCCTCATCTCCAATCTGTACTTTAAATTGTTAATAATTTCTGAAACACAGTTTAAATGTTGTTATCGATCAGCCATTTTCTCAACTAGATTATTTCCTATTTTATAAGCTAGTTAAATATATATTTTGCCATTAAAAGAAACTTGACCCTCCTTTTAAGTTATAAAAGATAAATTTAAAAAGAAATTATTAGTTTATAAATTAAGAATTATATGTAACTAAAAAATTTAAAAAATTATTTTCCAATATTGTATTTATTTTGCGAGTTATTCGAATGGTTTATGACAAAGGGATCACTCTGAATACACAATTACACTATAATCCAATTGAATATGTTTAATAAATAATAAATAATTTATTTAATAAACAATGTCCATGTCAAAGATGAGAAGTCATCTTGCAAATACAAGTTTCTATTGAAAAAATATAGCATCATTTATATGTAATATATTATATTATGGGTACATTTTTTTTTTTCAAAAGTATCTGAATGTTTATTAACATTAATATTCTAACTAAGGTAAGGGATACCTATGCCTTAAAATTATATTTTTACCCTATTCGGTACTTTTTTACGGTTGCTGTGAAAAGGTTGTAATATTTTAAACTTCACACTGAGTTTTTAATTTGATTTTCTATTTAATACCTCTAGTTTATTATACTTTTAATTAGAAATTTTAGTGTAATAATTCATAAAAAAAAAATCTTCTTTCTTTATTATGTTGTATAAAATAATTATTTATTTTTAATATTTTTATTGTGTTAAAAATTGTGATATCTGAGTAAAAAGAATTCTATCAAGTTTATATTTTTTATTTATTTTAGATTTACGGATAAAAGATTATCAAAAAAATATTAAATTAGTGTGATAAATGTTATTGTTCTTTGTGGCAATCATTATGAAATTGCAATTGGTTGGAGGTTTCAATGTTGTGTAATTGGAATGAAATATTATTTTAAAACATCCACCCCCACTCTTCTAGATTTTTATTCGGTAAACTATAAAAATTCTACGGTCCCAGTTTTTTTCATAGATTAAAATTAATCTCTGAACAGAAAAAAGTTTGGTCCACAGCGTTTTCGTTGAAAAGAGGTTTCATTGTACAAAATTTGTTTGGACTATTCTTAAGAGACCCAACTCCATGAAAGTTTATCATTAGTTAGTTTAGGTATATGCAGTGCCACAGAAACTCATTTTGTTCTAAGAGGAGTGATACTCCTGCGCCCCCCTAAAATAAAAACTAAAATTCTAATAATTATACATTGATTAGGATTAAGAAAAACAGAAACGAATATCTATTTATCATTAATCTGCTTGCTATGACTAAAATAAACTTTATAAATGCATTAAGTCACGAACTGTAATTATTACTATAAAATTTATAGTATTAGGCTGTACTTTAAAGCATTAGATTGGTATTTTTTTAACGCTTTATAAGCCCATTAAGGGCCGTAGTGGCCTCCCTCAAAGTAGGAGGTTTCTTAACCATTGATACTCCGAAACGGGTGGTTAGTTGGTCGCTGGAAGAGTAGTACAGAAATGATGAAATAAATTTTAAAGTACACTTCTTTCATAATTCATTATTACTGAATAGTGTTTTTAATGGAGGATAAAATCACAGAAATATACGACTCGATATAATGAAATTTTTAATGTACCCTGCTGTTATATTAATTTTTTAGCCATAATTATTAATAATGTCTTACATTTTTTAGTTACTCGTAGTTATTATGATGTTTACTATTAATTTTTCACAAATATTATGCTTTTGTTCAACGGGTAAATATATATACAGGGTGTTCAGTAAGTCAGGAAACGGGTTTCTATTGTTTGTAACAATGAGAACAATAGAAAACCGTTTCCTGACTTACTGAACACCCTGTATATATATATATATATATACCAAACGAGTATATATATTTTGTATTATAGTAAAAACAAATTAATGTTGTATCATTTAAATTCTGGTTGCCTTGTATTAAAAGATTCCGCCATATAATTTCATACTATTAAGTAAATTATTCTTCTAAATGATGTACAATTATTAATGTTATAAACGTACAATTTTAACGCTTCGTGCCGGACTAATATACTTAAAAATAGCTTTTAAGATTGTTTGCACTGATTATTTAGTTTCTATTGTAATTTTTATAGCCTGACGACCATTACAACACAGTGTTTATAAATGCTGAGATTAAACCTTATCTTGCCAATTTCAGTGCTTATTGCATATTTATCCATATACTAACCGTTTTATTTTAAACTGATTTTATCAAAAAAGGTTGCTATGTATTTTGATTCAACTAACGAGTTGATTTAAAAGTTTGTACTGCACACTGTATTGGTGCCGAATAGAGATATTGTATTGTTCAACGTTTCCGGTCCATTGCTTTGGTGATTATTATTACTACATTAATTATAATCCCGAGTGATTCTAATAAAGCAATGTACAATAGAAAACAGAATGTAACCTAAAAGTTTTAATGGCGTGATTTTGACCACAGCTGGTATTATTTTACAACATTACATTAATACTTCCAGAACCGTCAACGCGTGTAACACAATAATCGTCATATCGTTTATATTATCACCGTTACCGGTAAAACATCTTATTCGCCCGTAATACATTACACTCTACATGTAGTTACATATATGTAATTTGTGCACGTTTAACTGAAGCTATTTTTTAACCGGCCGCTAAGGATACAACTCAAAAACTTGCATAACTTAAAAACCAACCTGTCAATGCGAAAACACCTAAGCGACGTTAGTTGGCAAGTAAATGTGACAACGGGTACAAATATGGTGGTGAGTTAAGTTTGAGTTCAACATCATTGACTAACGTGGGACTCTGAAATTCGGACGGGTTGCTCGGGGCAAAATATGTATCAGATCACCAAAGCGCTCAGACCATTGTAGTAGTACAAACGGTAGCGACAATGAGTTTTATGTTTGCTCACACACTTACTATAATAAAATGACCCGCTTTCCCCTTATGCCGGTAGACATCAGATTATATTACGTTATCCGTGTACTGCCTAAGGCCAATTAGCACTAGTGCGCCACAAAATGCACCAACATTGATCAGCTACTTGTGGGAATTTCATTAATTATGCTCGGCCAACTTAATTTATATTTATATTCGAGTTTAGCCTAGACAGCAGGACAACACTTTTTTTATGCGGTCATCTGCCGTGTGCTGTTGGTGATAACATCGAGTAAATTATTGTGAGAACCAACATTTGAAATATATTTTATGCTAATGTTCAAATATTTAAACTAAATGATGAGCAGTTTATAGTATTTACTATCTTGGCGCGCAAATACATTCATATAATATGAAAATACGCTATTAATATTACATAAAAAATATAACGCTCTATTCAGTACTATGTTTACTCGTGGTAATTGTATACCATTCGTACATTGTTTTAACTGTCAGATTTCTAGTATGTATTATTATTATTTAACTGTGTCAAATAATAAAACCAGTTATTTTTCTCATAATAAATTTATATTGAAAAACAATTTACAAAGTATTTATTAGTGTTTATTATTTTTTTTAGATTTATTACTGGTGTTATTGTCCACATTAAATTCGTACTAGTATAATAATACTATATTTATTATGGTACGGGTAACACTTGTGTTTGGCTAGGTGGTAATTTTTAGAGCTGTTCATTGTTAATTGAAATGTAGTTATCGTACAAAAAAAAAAAATATCTATGTCAGTGGTATAAAGTGGAAGTTGTGAGTTTAGCGAAAGTTATTGGCACTGCAAGGTACTATGAGTAACAGAATATTGTAATAGATATTTTTTTGACTTTTACAACAAATATTACGACGTGCAGCTTA
This sequence comes from Daktulosphaira vitifoliae, assembly GCF_025091365.1. Taxonomy (NCBI): domain Eukaryota; kingdom Metazoa; phylum Arthropoda; class Insecta; order Hemiptera; family Phylloxeridae; genus Daktulosphaira; species Daktulosphaira vitifoliae. Next base: position 6,396,629 of record NW_026099576.1, on the reverse strand, counting down.
GTGGACATGAGTCATCGTCTTAAGTATTTTATTTTTGTATATTTTTATATTTGAGAATTTTATGAACGCTAATGCATAACGAGCGCAATTATTTTTACATGGTACATTTACATTATAATGTGCACTATCATCAATTCGATTGCTTGTAACATACTCAAAATTTGATCATCAAAAGCATTAATAAAGTCTTAAATACTAAAGTCTTTTACATTTAAAGTTAATAATTTCAAGTATTAATTTAAGTCTTATATTGAAATAATTTTCAATTTAAGTAACTTAAAGTTTAATAGAAATAAAGAATGTTTTATACAGAATATTAAATGATTTCTCAAGAAAAGTATTTCATCTTACGCTTAATATTTTGTTTGATTCATTTTATGGATCTATTAGCTGAGAAACACAAGCTTATCAAATCATGATGGTCTGTTGATGAATGCTAATTCCAAACAACTACAGTCTTTATGTAAATCATTCTTTAACAATATTTGCATTTGTTGTAAAAAAATGTATTCATTTATATAAAAATATATATACATGTATATTGTGTAATATTTAGTTCAATTGAATTTTCTAAACATTTATAAATAAAGTAAATTAAGTTTACTAAAATTTAAGAGTAGAGCGCGTCCCAAATATTGAGTATATTATGTATTAGGATGATTCATAGAGGGTCTATTTATGTTAATAGATTTTCGCAGATCCTTAAAAAAAAGTATTAACGGACAGCGCCGCGAAAACACAAAACAGAGCGTAATAACTTAATTTAAAATTTTTTTTCAATAACAAACTTGTTCTTCCTTTTCTCTTATTTAATTTCCGTTTTATTATATAGTGATATATGAGTAGACTAAAATCAAAACTCGTGAGTGACCATTACGACGTTTTTTGAAACACGTTTAAAAGCTAAAAAAGGGTCACCAAACAAAAAAATGTTTTATACGATTTAAGAAATCTTCTTAATATATATCTAACTTTTTTTTTGTTTTGTTTACTTTTTTGCTCTCTACATTAACATATCGTATATTTATATATTTATTTGATGGTAAATATTTTTTTTCTTCTAATATTGTTTATAAATCTAAACAAATAAAATTATTACGCATACACTAAAAAATATATTATTAAATTTTAAATGAATTAAAATCAATTTATAACACATTACATTGTACATGTTAAAAACTTCCAATAGATGTATGTGAAATTTCAGACGTTTTATTTAAGAATAAATAATAAATGAAAATTATTTAACTAAAAATTAATATTATAAATTGTAAGTTTATTTGAAGTTTTTTATATTTTTCAAATTTATAGCATAGTTGAGGTATGACGCTAGGTAAAATTGTGATAACTATTCATGGTATTATTATAACTATTAGAATAATGTATTTATATTATATAGATTCTTCATAATCATGATTTTTCTCAACATTTCGCTCATTAACTTAACTACTTGGGGTCGGGTTCTATCTTATGATTAGATAGGTATTTTACACTGGTTGTCGACTTGACGCAACCTTATTTTAGCTGAAGGAGCTAAAAGGCACACACTAGGCGTGTGTGACTGTTTAAGTTCCTGGATTTTTTTACAACAACAATCGGCCTAGCTGAACATGAGAGCTAAAGCAACGACTCATTTATCCACTTCGCCCACCACACCACACCCAATTATTTTAATTCACTATCAAATACTATTTACTTCAAATTATGTCAGACCGTTATTTCTGACGTTTTATAAGCTTTTATTTTATTTCGTATCAATTTTGTAACCGTTAACTACATAATTTAATTAAAATTATATATACCTTATATATTTTTCACGTTAAATAACACTATAAATACAGATATATACTTGAAGTGGTAGGATCATTAATTATTAATAGGAAAACTTTATATTAACAAATTCCAGGACGACAGTCAACCCGTATTAATTTTTAATTTATGCTATGCTATTTTTCAAGTATAGAACTTTAGTTTAGCTATTTATACATACTTTGAGGGATATAATATAAATTTATACTTTATAAATTATTATATACCTTTGTATTTTACTTAGAACTAAGATTAAATCATTTTATTTTATTATGTCTTCGCAATATTTTTACGAATGTTCAGCTACAGATTTTGAATGCGCTTATTTATTTGATATCTCGTTAAAGTTTTTTTGTTTTTAATTATTAAGGTTATAAACTGAGGTGTAATATGTTTAAATTATTTTTCAGTTAAATAATTATTTGTAAAATAATTTGACTAGTATTAGAAACTTGATTCGTTGATTATACTTCTACTGATTATAAAACGTTTCTCGGGCAAAGGCTACTGGTATTACATACAATTTTTAAAGCTAGAGGATAGCTGTGATAATTTACAGTTAATATATTTCTATGTAAATGTTTAACATATATATTTTTTTAAACATTTTTATCGCGAATCAGTGAATGGTTATTAATTTATTAAAATTAACCCAAAGCGTTTGACTTACATTTTATTTTGCTATCTTAAAATTATTACATTTTTCTTAACTTATTTTGATACCCCCGGGAAAATAATTACAAAAATGAGGAAAGCTCAGTTTATTTTTGTCAATTAAAAAAAAAATATTTTAATTTTATTGTTTATACGGTGGAGTTGAATGAAAATAAGCTCCCTCTGAAAATTGTTTATACTTATCTCAATGAGGGTTATCAGAAAGATGATCATGTGGGAGTTTTAACGATAGTAAACACCAACATCTTTAGTGTAAATGACAAGGGTATACCCATTTCCTCGTCAATTCATCTATAGATTACCCTAGGGAATTAAGCACCACATCAAAAGGAAGTATGAATTCATATTTATTTATTTATTTTTTTATTTAGTTTTTGATATTATTTTGGAAGATGTTAACCTTATCTTGTGTAGGAAAAATAGGTTCAATTATTTAATTTTAATTTTGGTTTTAGTTATAATAGATAAAGTGTTCCAACACAAGAATTAAAACTATTTGAATGTATGAACATATTAAATTCATATTACTAGTAAATAAATATTAATACGTGACTAGGAATTATTATGAACGTTTTGCAATAAAAATTGTTTTTTAGGAAATTTTTTCCTTATTCAATTCCTAGAAAGAATAAAATTTTATTTACATGTACAATTTTTTGTATTTTGACATCATTTTATATTAATGACTGTAGTATTTGATTATTGTTAAAATAAAACATTTAGTAAAGTTTAGCTTATTAAAGTTTATACAATTGCAAACTTTTGTATAAATAATTCCAATGAATATATATATTTTCTTCTTTTTTAGAAAAATAGCATTTAAGACATAAACGTGATAATAAATTAAAGTTAAGTTAATATTTTAAGCATAATGAAGATATTTAGATTTTACGTTAACTTAACTTCTCTTTTTTTAATGTTAATAATATATAGTTAATTTAACTCTTAGCTTAATTTATTAAAAAAAATAACGGATTAGCTTTAACTACTAACTCGTTGACTTTTTTAGATTTTACTTAATTTCAACGAGTGAAAAAAAATCATTAACTTGCCCAGTCATGAGAAATAGTAAGTAGTTATTTGTTCTACATTCCATTGGTTGTCTTGTAGTAAACTACGTTCAATGTATGCAAATGTTTTTTTTTAAATATTAAAAATATTTTTTTCAGTTAAATTAAAATTTATTCACTGAACCGTTTCTTAAAACTTAGGTTTATTAATTTTGAAAGCATAATTTATTTATTTCTATAGTGTAATTTATATAATAAAATATAATATTTTAGTACTGAAATGTGTTTTTCAGTAATGTCATAAAATTTTTACTGTATTTCAAGTTTATATTGAACATGTCAAATAAGTTAACGATAAGAGATAACATTGTTACCATCTTAGTATAATCTATTTAAAGTTGTCCATTAATACGACTTTAATTTAGGGTATGTTACTTAACGAAAATTCTTCTATAGAGAGAATGATGAAGGATGAAGTTTTATCTTGTTAGTAATGGCTGTATCCGTGAGTCTGTTAAGGGCTTAACGATAGTATAGTTGTATGATTATTAACGCTTAGCACTATAGTTGTCCCGCACGGTCTATCCTTTTAACTATGTTATATACTCCTCGTGGGTATGCATTTAATTATTTGTAATCATGCCTCAAATAATTCGGTTGCGTTTGAGTAGTTTTGGGAACTCTAATAGAAGGAAATAGATGAATTCGGTGTTTCGTGGGATTTAAATTTTACGCGATCTACGAAAACAACTTGACCCTAAAGAAATGTATGAGTTCTTATTTAATTCAGATATTGCTATTATTTCGAAAAAGCGACGAAATGATGTTTTAGAAAAATATTTGTGGAAATATATTTCTTAATAGTTCTTTTTTTAATTACATATTTATGTTGAAAAATAATAAAATAGTTTTAATTATATGTATAGTGCGAAAAAAATGCTGAAAAATGTTACAACACAATTTGAAATATTTAAAAATGTATATTGTATAATATACAATAATAAAGTAATTGTATAATAATGTATATTGTAATTTAGTATAACTCTAACATAGTGCAATATATTAGTGTATATACAAAGTGGAAGAGCACTAATTTTTAATTTTTATAACTTTGATACACTTAAAAATTTAAATTATTTTTTTTAAAATTACAATTAATAATTTAACATTCTAGGACTATATTAAAAAATTATTTTTATTTATTTTTAATTTTTAATTTATATAGTATTTAATTAAAGTAATATTAACATTTAAATAAAATGGCCTTATGTTTTTCAGGTATTATCACTTAAAATCTAATACTTTTCTTTATTTTATGTTAGAATATTTTTATATAAGTACTTTTATATGCATAATAATCATTTTAATACTTATATATATACATAATCGTAAATGTTAAAAAGTAAAGTACTGTAGGGATCCAGCAAAGTAAAGTTTTGAGATTTTGGAAATTAGTATTGATTAATATAACAGTGATTAAAACAAGTGTCGTAAAAAGCTTCAATGAGTATTTAAAAAAAAAAAATTTTTTTTATGATAATATTTATGAAAAATTGAAAAGAAAAAAATGTTGATATGATTTTTAAACTTCCATAGTATTTTGATTAGTGATTAAAAAAAATGTGCTATTGACAGGACAAATGTCTGAAGTATTAACATTAATATTTCATAATAATCTATCTAGTTTTCAAAAAGTTATTTATTTTAATATAAATTGAAAATTAAAAATATTAACATTGATTGTTTTATAACATTTGTAATTTTTATTACTGAGATTGAGAGGAATTGTTCAAAATTATGGCGCTGATATCTTCAACTAGATACGTTTTACGATTATTTAACGTATCGTTCAGCAAAATTAGTCTATTAGATTGTTTAGTTTGGTTTACGGTTAAAACAAAAAAGGAGACGGAATAAAACTAATAATTTTTAAGCTACGCTTAAAAGCTAAAAAAAAATAATTTTAATGAAAAAATACATAATAAATATATATTGATGTAATAAGCAGTAAAAAAGGTAAATAAATAAAAATGAAAAAATAAATTACTTTTCAAATAATATCTTTCATTAANGTAAAAAAGGTAAATAAATAAAAATGAAAAAATAAATTACTTTTCAAATAGTATCTTTCATTAATAAAAATTAAAACTAAACGACAAAATTTCAAATTAAAAAAAAAAAAAAAATTACAATGCCAATACGTTTATACAGCTCATTCTTTTAATAAATGGGTTGAATAGCACATATGTTATGACTGCGTCTATTCGATTGCTAGTCTTATATAGAAGCATACATTATTAGGTATTATTTTAGTGATTAATTTGTGTTTTTTATGAGTACTACGTCATAATGTAGTATAATTCATGTTTAGAAAGTCGTCTAAATTAGTAAAATTAGATAATTTTCTAAATATTATAGGAAAAATGTTGATATAAAATGTTCAGAATGTATTCATTTTAATAACTAAAATATTTATAATTAAAGAATTATTTAATTCTTCATAATTAACTATTCAAATCATTCGTTAAATTTGTTTGATATACATGCTAATCAGTTTAATTTTTAGACATTCCTAAGTTGTCTTATACATTGTATTTAATTAGACGACTACAATTATAATGCGTTTTCCGTGCTTCCTTGTAAGTTATACAAAGCCTATAAGACTTAAATATCCTCGCATTAAATACCTTAAAGGGTTGAACTCTTTGAATTTCCAAATGTTCATTTCAAAAACAACAACATTATAGCGCATTCTTTTTCTTCGTTGATTTTTTATGCAATATTAAAACTGTTTACAGTGTGAATTATTAAGAATACTACTCTCTATTTATTTTGTCTAAAAATGATTTTTCATAAAAATTTACAGATTAAAATTTGATTCATTTTTATGAAGTGAAGTTAATATTAAGTTTATTGTGAGAAAAAAATATTTGTTAGGGCAGATTTAGGAGGTAACTTTCGAAAGTCAAATGAAAAAAAGTCATTTTTTTTATAATTATAAAATTTAAATGATTTAAATAACATTTTGGCTAATTGATAACCAGTTTTATATTACTAATTTTTGAAATATTAGAATTTAAAGACTTAAAAAGGTGAATAACTTGATAGTATTTAGCAATGTTCTATTATTACCACATTGCATCAATAAGAATTCTTCCAGGTTGCGCATCTATGTACCTATCCAAATTTATCAATAATGAAGTAAATTTTATATTCATTCATTATACTTTATAAAGATGTTAAAATTATTTATTCGAATGGTAACATACATAATTAACTGATTTATTTAAGGATAATGATATCTAATATAAAAAATTAATGGTAGATATCATCTTTTGTACTTGTATTTCATGAGTTATTAACATTTTATAGCGATGGCTGAAGGTGAGATACATTTATAATATTATTTATCATTAGAAATTACTAGTCATTTTCTTAATTAAATAATTTTCTATTTTGTAAGCTAGTTAAAGGATAAGTTGAAAAGGTAAATCATTAATGAAAAATCAATTAATATATGAAACTAAAATTGATCAAAAATAATTTTCTTGACATAATTATTACTCTTAAAAGAATTGATTGGCTAGAATTTAAAAAAAGGACCTTGTATAACATTATGTTGTGAAGATCTAATCATAAATTAATTAGATCTTTATTAAAATTTTATTATTCAATATTTTGTCTAAAGTTATTTATTTTCCAAGTAATATTACTCTGTGATTGAAAACAATTTTTTTTTATATATAAATTAAATTTAGATATTAACTATTTAATATTTAGTATTTTTTTAGTTTTATAGAGAAGAGATTATACGTTAACTCATACTTTATTGACGATGTTCTTTGAATGTTTACTCAGCATGTTAGAAAAGGTTTTTGAAAGTATGGGTGATAACTTTAGATTGCCTATTACTTTTAACGACTTGTAGCTACTTACCCTTAGTATAAGAACAATATAGTCTAGATACAAAGGACTTATATGTATACCTCCATTATAAGTGTTGAAGTTTCTTAACTAGTTTTTTAAAAATATTTCTCCATTGTCTGAAAATTACAATGAATTATTTTATGTGTATTTATGGTTAATGGTCACAACTTTATTATATTTCGGTACTCTGAAAACTTGTAAATGAGAAATTTTATTCTTAATTATATTACATGAGTTAAAATTTTTTGAGAAATAAGTTTTGTAACTTACAATTTTTAATATTACTTAAACAAATATGTTTCATAAGTGGTTATTTATAAAAATTTATAGTACTTCAAGCATTGAAAATTGCTTTAATTTTTAACTGATAAAATGAAACATTTTTATTAATAAAAATTAAACGCATCTGATTTAAAATTGAAAATATATATATATATATTGAATTAAAATTAATTAACCAAGCTTGATTTTTAATTGAAATCAAATTTAAACTCTGACATCCACAGGCACACTATGATAAAATAATTAAAACTTTTCCGTTAATTTGCATTGGTATTTAATAAATTAAGACAAAGATTTTCGACAATATTAAGTTGATAAATTGAGACAATTAATCAAGCTTGTTCTGTATAAACAATTGACAAGAAAATTAACCTACAAATTTTTACTTTTAAACGCACTAAATTATGCTCGTTATCAATATGATCAGATTTTAAATAAGTATGCTATCATTTTATATCTTAAGTGTGTATTATTTATAATGTGACTTATATACAGGATGATTCGTTGATCATAAATCACTCAATTACTCACAAAATACATATATTGAAAAAAATATATTTTTGTAAAGTTTTTTTGCCGTATACTTTTTATTATTAAAAATTGTTCTATATCTTATTTCTAGTGATGGGCATTTTCGAATATTTTAAACTATCGAATAACTATTCGAATAGTTTTTATACAACCGAATAGTTTATTTTTAGCATAAACTATCGAATAGTTTATTTTTGGCATAAATTATTCGGTTAGTTTTACCTAAAATTTTTATTAAGTATACTTAATTATAATAAGAAGATAATTAACAAATACTTATAAACAAATTATTATACAATTAATAATAGTAAAAATTAGTAATGGGCATTTTCAAATATTTTAAACTATCGTATAACTATTCAAATTGTGTATATACAACCGAATAGTTTAAAAACTATTCGAATAGACTATCGAATAGTTTTTAAAACTATTCGAATATATTGTGTAACTATCGAATATTTTTACTATTCGAATATTTTTTGAATGACTATCGAATAGTTCGAGTAGTGGACAACTATCGAATAGTTCGATAGTTTCTATTCGATATTTCCATCGCTACTTATTTCTTTATAGTTATAATTAATTAAGTCGATTTTATATTGTTTTTAAAGTATTTAAAAAAATAAAATTACACACATATTTATAAAGTTATATAAGTTAAATATAGTTATATATATTCATAACTCTGTTATAAATTAACTTTAATACTTAATTATTCTCCTTGAAAAACATTAACTATAATATAGTTCTCAAACTTTTAAGAAACTCTTTTAATCATAAATATTAATTTAATAGAATGTAACTTAACATTTCTTTAAAGTCTCAAAAAATATAAATAAAAAATAAATAAGGGAAAATATAAGTAGACATTTTTAATAACACGCTAAATTAATCACGCAATTACATTAATTATTTACTTAAACTTATATGTATATATATAATATTTCTGTCAATCATAATTGCAATTAATTCATATGGATTGAACTACTTTTCAAATAATTCATTAAAATAACCATTTCAAGAATTTTATATTTTTAATTACTTAGGTATAAGCTGTTTAAATACAATTATTTATAGTAAAGTATTTGTTGGTTCTGTATGTCATGATCTTGAATTTGATAGATAATGTTGTTAAATTTACATATTTTAAAATTATTCGTTTATGAATTACGTAACGTTCATAGTGCAAAATTATATGGACATATATGTATATTTTATTTTGCGAAATAAGGCCGTATAATTTTTTTTCTAAATGTATATATTTAACATGTTGAGAATATATTTTTTTGTGAACTATGTCAATTAATATAACAGTAGGAATTTCGATGGTGTTAGTGTTTTATCTTTCTGAGCAAAGTAATTCATAAAAAACAAACCATCAAGTGAATTACTCATCAGAAAAGGTTTAAGCGTGATTAAACTATCGTCGTCGTATTATTAGATTAAAACGCGTCTTAAAAGATACCCGGCTTAATATAGTGTACATTTTAAATCATTTTACCGTGGTAAATGAATATCTATTAAAAAGTTATAATTGTATCATCCCATTTTTTATTTTAGTAAAACCTCTCGAATGTTAAAAATGCTTTTTTTATTTAATCCACTGAAATCTTTTTCAATTATATGATTTCAGTAACTATAAATGTAATATACATTGAAAAGTGTCAAGTAGCAAAAAATGTCTCTCTTTTTTACTTAAAGCATAAATAAATTATGGAATAAAATGTATGTGGAGTCATGAGTTAATATTTAAAAGTCAATCAGAATGAAATTCTTGAGTAAAACTGCTTTTAGATTTAATTTCTTGATGAACTTGTATCTCGTAAATTATTTTTGCACTACATTGAAAAATTGAACTGTTAAAAATAGAATAAATTTGAAAACTATATTTTTAGAATACTTTTAAAAGTATGGAATAGTTTTTATATTATTTATTTTTATTTTAGATAGTAATGCTTTAGTTTAGATTAAATATTATTTCCATGCGATTATAAAAAAAAACTTTTTCAGTAAAATTATAAAACACAGTCTGTTAGCTCAAACTTAAACAAACTCTTAAATCAATAGCAAATATTTGGTTTACTTATTTAAATAATATTTACTAACTATGGAAATTATATTACGAAAATAACAAAACATTATGCTAATCATTGCTTGCGTTGTATATACCGACTTTAAAAACATTTTTAGTATTTACTTAAATGTTGAAATTTTAACGCTATTTAAAGTTTTTGTACTCATTCAATTGATCCTACAGAGCATTTATTTATGTACCTTAAAAAAATAGAAAATGAGACAAATAAATTTTTCTAGAACATTTTCTATTTAATGCTTATATTGTGTCCTTACAAATATATCTAACAGTAAAACTTTTATTCATATTAATAGTATTTTATGTTGATTATGTGCTACATTAAAAAATTAAATTTTCAAATTAAATCGCTAAATTATAAATACGTTTAGAAATTAAAAAATTTTTCATAAACAAAAAAATTCTTTGGCCAGCTGCTGAAGTTAATGGTATAAGCACAAATGTTCAATAACTTAAATTTTTTCAAATTACTGCCTCATAATGTATTTTTTAAAATAAAAATCGATGATGTTTTCAATGTATAATGTATAATATACTGTGTATATTTTTTGCTTTATTATATTTTTGATAAATACTCATAATAACTTGTGCTTTTTAAAATAAAATAATCATTTCAATTGTTAAAAATTAAAAATTGTTGTTTAATCTGTCTTTTGTCATTTTAAACATTATTTATAGAATTTGTTAATTTTTTTTTTTTTTTACTTGAATGAAATATTTAACGACTCAAAATAGAACTCAATTAAATTACATAATTTGCTCCTAGTAACCCATTATATGATCAACAATTTCTATTGATTTAGCAATATCAACCAAAAGAAAATTAGTTGATGAAAATAAAAATTTATATAAGGGCATTTGTTTTTAGAGTGTTCTCTAATTTTACCTATACTTCATTTACAGAACCTGACATTACTTATGAGCTGTCATAAAATTAACTTTTTCACTTTTTTCTTAATAAACTAACATAGTATAAAAATTCAATAGTATAATTAGTTAGACTTTAGGCTTATAAATATTTTACTTGTACAAACTATTAAATTTTCTTTTTAATATACATTTTGTGGACTTATTCAAGGCGTATTGACATTTTTTATGTACAATTAAACTGTAAACTGCACTGTTTTTGTTCAACTTTTTTGATAATATTTAGTAAAATAAAATTTGAAGACGAGAAAAATATATTATTTTGGATTTTATTTTACGTGTATTTTGTATTTGTTGATAAATAATTAAAATTGTTATTAAAATATTCATTTTTCAATCGTAAAAAATCAATTTATTTTTTTAAATTACTTTGATTTTTATTTCTATTTATTGACATTTATTGGTTGCATTGGTTTTTGTTAAAAAATATATTTGCATTATTACAACTACGTAAACCAATATTATTCTGTGGACAATATAAATTTGTACGAATAATAATTTTCAATATTTAGCGATTTTTGGTGATATGTCTGTTTATTTGAGTCATAATAGCTCCAATATTTTTGATTATATATAACCTTGATATTTTATGTGAATATTATAAATTATGTTTATTTGTCATCCCTGAAATATTTTCCCAATCATTATATTTTGTAATTATTAAAGTATCGTGATGCTTTTCCACGAGATGGAAAACTATTAAAATGACGATAATAGAAACTATAAATTGTATTCAATTGAACACAATATTCATTCATTGGTATGTTCTGTATGAAGAATTTAATAAACTATGTTGTTTAACATGAATTTTACAATTAGGAAAACTAATTATCGACCGCACAAGAAAGAGGAAGTAGGAGACTTATTGTTTGAACTCGAGGGAAAATCATTTAGTTTTATTCTTTGTTGTGGTTTATCTTCTATGTTATCATTTTCATTCAATGATCTTGCAGCTAATTATTTGTAATACATAGTTATCGAGTCATGTCTATGTAAAACTTAAGAATGAGAAAATGCTGTTCTGGCCGGTCGTCAGGATGACCTATACTAAAACTTGTTTTAAAAACAAGGTAAACTTGGGCCTATTTTGTTTTCACGCTGGGCTTATCAATACTAGTCTCATTCCTTCTGAAATAGTATTTTTATTAAATAACAATGTAATATCATCTGTTTAATATCTCTATAAATTTGGTAAAATAATAAATGTTACAATAAAACGCTTACTGATTCCACCATCATCACCAGATTATACTTACTCATTTAGCGTTTTTACTCTTTTAAAATCATTTCATGCGAAAACTCCGAGTATTTGAAATATTCTTTATTAACACAAGACTAATAATAAATAATAAAAAATGTGGAACTGATTAAGTGCTTTACCTTGTTTATTAAATATATTTTCTCGGTACTTAGATAAAATTATATTCGATTATTAAAATGATACACAAATTGTTCTGCTTTTCGGTTAGTAATAAAATATAGCTTCAAGATTATTCTTTTTAATTTTTATGTCGAGTATTATATGTCTGATGAATTATTAAATAATATAAACAAGCTGGAAATGGTACAATTTGCAATGGTAATAAACTCTTATCCGATTTTTCTATTAAAACCAAGCAATGAAATATTTATTATTATTATTCGGAATTATATATTTCTTTTTAGATCACACGAAAATAAAATTCTTTTGAAACAAGCATAAATAAATTCATACATATAAAATAATCGATTTTGATTTAATAAATTTAAATAAAAATTTGTTTTTCATAATTTGTCCAATGATAATTTATTTTATATGAATCCAAATATAAGTGGCAAGTGTTAGATATATTATTAGGTAAGTTACTTAGTTTAGTTTAAGATACTTACCGTAAGTATCTTATACTAGACTATTGTTAGACGATAATATTGATTGTTAAAATTATGTTTTTGTGAATTTTCTAAATTAATATCACCATGATCAGATATTGTTATGTCTTCTCGTATAATCATGGCATTTGAATAAGCCATTAGCTTAAAATTAATAAAATGTGGTTCATAATCGTTTTTTGTTAAATATATATAAGTTTATTCTCTCAGCGGCGGATTTTCCTCATTTTTCATTGATGGGGTTGTGAAGAATAAAATGTTATTGTAATATATAACAGAATTTCGTCATACATAGTAGTTTGACCAGATTAATTAATAAAAACTAGGATTTTGAATAATATCTAGTTTGGGACAAATGCCTAACATGACATCCCACAAATGAAGCCATTGAATGAAATAATCAGCTTTTAAATGTCATAACAACGAATAGAAGTATTCGTTTAATCACATGGAAAGATTAATTGATAGTTCAGCTTAAAAAATTTTACTTTTACAATCCAGGTATTGCAAATAAATCGTACTTTCGAAATTATATAAATGTAGCCTATTAAGAAAGCGTCATAATTCTACACGTTTTCATCAATATTTTTAAACATTTCAATACAACAATAAATGTTTGTTTTATTTCGTGTAATTTTTTATGCGATGAAGGTCGTAAGAAAAACTTAAATCATCATTTTTATTTTCTTCATACCGAATGTACAAAATATTTTATTTTTATTTTCTTTAATGTCCCTATTGTCGTATTTTTAGTCTCTCTTGACATTGACGTGTTTCTTTCATTTTATTGTCTACGCATTATTAAACCACTTTATACATACACGTGAAATGGTTGCCGATTGGCGCCGTATAACCATCAGAGACTGCTTTGTCTGGCGATTTCAAGGCACTGTTCTATAATAAAATAAAAAGTGAAGGTTGTGATGATTTGTTTTGCGACGCAAGGGAGCATAAGCATTTTGAAAAAAACATTTTTTACGTTTTCTCGCATAGTAAACAATTCGATCATTAATATATTTCTCATAAGGTTTTCATCATACGACCCTTAAGTGACTATAAATAAAAATAAAAGTTTTGTTGAGTTAATAGTACTGTAGGACATACCTAAATTCGAAACTAATAGTGAAATTATTAATATCAATTCTAGATATACAGTTTAAAATAAAATTGCAGATCTGCGTGTTAATATTTGTTAAATCATAAAGTATATAAAATGGGCTGTTAAGTTGTAGTTGCAGTCTCATTGGTGTCTATTACACATGTCTATTAGGGACAGATGTCTCAGAGCACTGACTAGGGAGCGTATTGGATGAGTTAAAATAATATTTTTTCTGTTAGTTTACCACATTCCGTAATGATGAAAAAGATAAAAGTGTCTTAACATTAATTTTTAGCGACAGACAAATTTAGTTGACCCGAAAGACGAAAATCTTTAATATGCCACTGAGTAGTACTTAGTATTATTAAATTTAAAAGTACTCCGAGTTGTAAAACATAAAATATAATATTATTTGTACAAACATGTAAAGTGTGTAGATGACAATCCTAATAAATATTATTGAAAGCTTAAATATTTGGTAACAAACAGGTGAGATAATTTCCCTGACAATCTAGATAAATACATCTGATTTTAATGATCAATACGCCAAAAGAACCCAATTTAATCTAGTTGAACTTTCCACGACGAAAAATAAAAAATAGAAACACTCAATTTTAGAAATTAAAAAAATAATCAAATAAGGGTCTCTTTTCATCTAATTTCATACTTATTACAATACTTGTGGTTAAAATCGGATGAGGAATATAAGTACAAGATGGGTTAAAAAGTGACCCGTAAGACCCACTCACGCACGCATGTAAAACATTTTTTTTCAAATAAATTTTTAAAAAAGTTCCGGAAGAGGTCTTATGACTTTTAACCTATATGAAAGTAAAGTTCTTGAAGTGTACAAAGTACACTCAATCAAAGTAAAACAATTCGCAATTTTTACAAAAAAATTACGTTTTAATTATGAAAATAACTTAACAAGAAATTAATATTTGAGTAATAGTTTAAAACATAGAAAATGTAAAATACAAATATAAAAATTGTGAAATTCAGATTCGCATTTAAAAGTTTTTTTATGACAGTGATATTAATCACTGTCAGATTTCATCTATACTTGTCCCAACAATGTCGCGATTCCAGTGTGCTATGATTTGTATTAAGTTATTTGTAAAATTACTTTAATAAAATAAAATACATATTGTATGTAAATAGTTAAAAAGTTTTAAAAGCTTCAAGTACATATTTCATAATATTTTCTTTTAATATATACAATATAGTATTAAATTTTAAGCTGTTCAAATTACTAAAATTAAAACAGCAGAATAACTTGGTTTTATTTTGGTTAAAACTATGTCTATTTTGAATTTACTTAAATTTCCAATTTAATTTTCTAGTATATGCATAATAATTTGACACAGTCCAGTGTCGCTTTGCGTTACACAGAGCCTGTGCCGCCACCTTTATCAGCCGTCGCCCTACTACGAGTATATGATAGTTTGACTAACACTGCGTGCGATACGCCACTGTGTAAAGTCCAGTGCCGCACAGTCCGACGACGACTCCCACCTATGGAACGTCCGTATTTTTTAACTTTGTCCATCTTTACCGTCCGATAATTGATCATTTTTCATTTTGTTGTACACACTGGTACACCAGGTACTTAATTTGTTATTGATTACTTTGTTTCTTTTATTGCGTTACTGAACATTGCTTGATTTGTGATAAAAATAAATGGCTCGACGCTTCTTAGTAATTGTGTCGGCAACGTCATTTGTGCGAACCACTCAAATTATTTCGATAATGCAGTCGAAATTTCACGAGCTTGTAGTACAGTGGTTTATACCCATTTATATGTTGAATCACAACAGTACAATGAACCTACCTTAAGTCTTATCTTATAAATTAAGTAGTATATATTAAGACAATTTTGTGAGACAATAAATTCTTATATTAAATTTATTTGATATTTTTTGTAGTAGTATATTACAGACATTTTCGCGAAAGGTAAAATAAGGAATAAGTTCTCTTAATTTTTAGAATATCATTTTTATTTTTTGTATACAAATTTCTTTTAGGCCGGGTAAATGTATATGATGTCCCCTTTCCATGAGTAATTGACATTGTTTCTTCTTTGAATAACACTTTACTTTTAAAAGGGAGGCTTCTTAACTTGATAAAATGTAGTTAGATGGGTCTTAATTGTATAATATTTTTTTTTATAATTAATTAATTAATGCATTTTATTATGTGCGTTGATTTGTCATACGATACAGAAGAAAAATCTTAGTTCTGATATATTATTTAGGATATACGTTTTCAACGGCAGAATAAGAAATTTAGTTCGAGAAAGTATAGATCTTTGATACTAATTTCCGGTCAGTGAATAACTGTTTGACGAATTCTCTCGTTAAAGATTGTTCATATATACTTAATTTGTTGTGTATTTCTAAGAATTTCGTGATGCTAAAATTTAACAACAATTACATAGTGTCTTTTATATAAAATAACCAAAGTAACTTGTCCCAAATAATTTATTGTATGGTTTAGTGCACAACAATGTTTTGTGAATACAGACATCAAGCGAGGAAGTACACATTTTATATTTTTGTTTTACTATAAAGTAATATCTGAACGTGCTAACAGTTTACCTTTTACCGAAGTTGTCTTTTTTAATGGCGTTTTAATCCAAATAAACGTGACATCCACCAGTTAGGCTGTATTATTCAATTAAATGTTTAATTGAACGCCGTACATATTATAAGTTGATGGAGGTGATATTTTGTGATACAGGACGAATACAGAGCGAATATTTAATACTTGATCTATAATAAATAATATATAGCCCAATAATTAGGTGTAAGAATTATATGCATTTATAAGTTGTTTTAAACACACGATTAGCCAGTACATATGTTCATTAACTCGAGACCCTTCAAAGTAGTTAAAACAAAATTTATAAATGCGTTCAATTTCTAGCCCTAATAATAATAGTTGGCTGTAAATATTATTTTGAATATTTAACAAATTACTATAATGATAATGTTATGGATTTTAGGTACTAAAAGTTTGATAAACTATTCACATCAAAATGATCGTTACCGACGATCATGACTGCCCGTTGGCTTTGATAACAACACATGGAACATATGTAGGCCACTGACGGCTAAATTGCGTGGATTGTACGATGAACTCGTGGCAATGGGTTACCATGATCTTAGTGGCAAGTGGATTAACGTCAATGGTGGTAGCTGTAGTACCCGGCGAGGTCCGATTTGCGGTCATAGCCCCATTGAAATCATCAAAAGTCGATAACCAAGAGACATTGGGTGCGATTTTACCATCGGTAGATCTCGCCACACAAGCAATTGCTCAACCCAATGGCAAGTTGCCGAACTGGAAAATACATATCGAGTATAGAAATGGAAATTGTTCCTCTACCGACGGGCCGTTGGCTGCGTTCGAGTTACACGACAGGAGTGGTAAGATATTTTCAAGGGTAAATACTTTAGATATTTTGTTGATTAAACTAAAGTAACGCTTTAACAACATTTGCGTGATAAATTATTTTTAAATTGTGCATATTGGTGTAATAACTTTGTTAAAAAATTATGATGTATCATCCAATATTTTTTTTCGGGGATTTTCTTGCATAACTTTCCGTTCTGTTCGGTAATACACGTGTCACAATATTTTTTTTTTATCAAAACCTAATCAATATTTTTTTATTAAATTGTGTGTACCGTAGATTATACCTCTACGTTGAAATTTTATCTTAAACACTTATTACATCTTCAATGGAATTTCAAGTCGGAATTTAAGAAAGTTTATGTTGTGTTAATATCGGGAAATTTTATATCAATATAGAAAATGTCATATGAGACGGTAACAGTTTTGTTGTTAGGATAATTCTGTTGGCTCTTGGAAATAAATTGTCATATCAAGAACTCTTAAATATCTATACACTTGGGATAGTACACATCTGGTGTACAAATATAATGAGCACATAAGTGTTTATGTTTATTATTGTTAATTGATATTTCATAAATTAATCGTGCTTTAGTTTATAGATTTGAACGCTTCCATAAAATATTTTCAAAAAAATAAATAGCACCTTTGAATGTTTATTTACATTCAATCATTTATAAAAAAAATATTGTCATTATTTTTTTCCGATGTAGTAAACAATACATAAATCTACTATAATATTTCTTATAAAAAATATATTTCATATTACTTTTTGGGAAACGTAATAAATTTTCGAGTAAAAAAGAACATATATTTCTTATAAATGCTTGACGTGGAAAAATATTGCTGTTCGATATGTTTTTCTTTTAATTTGTTAAATTATCATCTAATTTATGTAATTGAAATTTAAATTTAAATTACTTATTAGTTACATTTTTATTATTATTATTGAGTGGATGATGTTTTAAATTTACCTAATATGAAAAATATATGATTTAATTTTAATTATATAATTCTATTATGCAAATTAACTGTAATTACTTCATTAATAAATATATATATAATATTGAAATTATTTTAGAATCAGTTTATTTTAAAGTAATTGCTATTGATTAAAAATAAAGTAGTTTTAATCTATCAATTTTTTTTAGTTGAAAAATTTATTTAAAGTGTCAATATTTTTGTATTTTATAAATTCGTTTTTTGAGTACTTAATAATTCATTTATCTAATTTAGATTAAATACAATATATTTTAAAATTTTACTTCAAAATTTAGTACAGTTTTATTTTTATTCAAATAATAGTGAGGCCATCATTTAGATATGAACCTTTTTTTTTTGCTAGTAGGTATTATAAAAGATCTAGCTATTTATTTCATGCACGTTTACAAGTTTTTAAAACTGAAATGCTGTAACTGAATTTTAGTAGAAAAAAATATATGTCTAAACTCACGTAGGAGTAAGCTGTTGCTTACATTTATATATATATATATGTGAGTACGTGGTGAATGGAAACTATATACAAGGTGAAACATGATGCCCCAATAAATTTGTCTATTCAGAAAATTAAATATTTTTTTTTGTTTATACTAATAGTAATCGTGTATGCATAAAGAATTCAATATATTTTACAACAAAAATTATTCTGAAAAAGAGACATTGATATTTGAAGTAATATTTTTTTAGTGTCTCTGAACATGTATTGAGTAATTTATTTAATTAAAAATTTGAATTGTTAATATTTCTGATTTTAAATTAAAATAAATATGTCTAAAAGTTGTTTGTTGGAACTTTCTACTATACAGCATGTACCCTATATATTGACATGTTTTTTCGATCTTTGTGAAAAAAGATTCTAAAAGACTTACAAGCTACGTATTTTGATAAATTCTATTTCCGTTGTTGTATTTGACTTTTTTCGTATTCTATATGAAGTATAGTATATCAACAAAATATTGAATATACGAGTTTACTTAGAAGTTTTTTACAATAAGTTTAATCAAAACAAAAATACATTTGCTTTTAGTAAGTGATGTTTACTATTGATAATATTACATTATGATAAAATATTACGTATGTGTGATCATTTTTAATAATTTTATTTTAAAAATTAGTGCTTAGATATTTATACTTTCATGAGCTATAAAATTATATTATTCGTTTAATTATAACAAAATAAGACATACTAGTTTAACTTTCTAAATCTAACGTAACATTTACTTTTAATAGATTTATTTATTATTTTGTATATCCAAAACATACTTATAATTGTTTTCATAAACAAAAGAAAATATGAGTTTTACATAAAAGTTTTCGCTTTTTATTGATATGTATGAACACATAATGTAATAAACTAGTAATGAATCATCGAAACGAAAATTTAATTAAATGTTATCCGTGACAAAGTTATTAGTCAATAATATTAGAATTGATGAATCTTGCGACGGGATAAAGATAAAAATGAATATATATTTATGTTACTTAAGAAAACACTACATTATACTAAGTAAATTTAGATGTTTATCAAGAGAACTGTAGCCTAAATTTATCTTTTTTAAATAAATAGTATTTTAATTGTTATGTTATGCGCTTTCTTAAAACTTTTTACCATAAAAAGAAATATTTGTTTACTTTTAACTTGTTAATTTAATATCAAAGTTAAACTGCTATTATTTACATTTTAAGTCAGTCGAGTAAATACTACACGAACTATAATGATAATCCTGTATTTTTTTTTTAGATGCTTTTTTGGGACCTGTATGTGATTATGTCATAGCACCAGTTGCAAGGTACGCCGGTGTATGGAAAATTCCTGTTTTAACGGCTGGAGCACAGGCCGAGAGCTTCTACTTCCGCGAAGAGTACCCGACGCTCACCAGAATGATGGGCTCGTACAAGCTGGTTGGGGAAGCTCTCAGGCACATATTACACGTATTTGGTTGGAACGTTGCTGGTCTCTTATATTATAATCATGGTGTCAACTCATTAATGGGCCATTCTAAATGTCATTTCACTCAATCAGCTGTTTACTCAGCCCTTGGATTAAAACCAGAGTATAAAAATTTCAACGACACTGCTGATATTACAGCGTTCAAAGAACTTCTGACTGGATTATCTAACAGAGCTAGAAGTGAGTGCGACCATACTACATTTTCTTTTGTCACTCGTCTGACTTCAAGTCATTATCTATTATCATCAAATACATATTCTTGGAATCATCAATATTTTGTTTTTTGCTGACAAATTCTTATAAATATTAGATTGGAGTCAACTAATATTTCTCTTTTTATAATTCTTATGATATTATTCTTTTAAAGTTATTTATTGATATATAAAATAAGTGGAAATTTACTGTTAAAGAAGTATTTATAATTAAAATAATAGGCAGAAGTCACATCAATACTTATGTGGTAAAATTACTTATTTTTTTAAGTAAATATGCCATAAGATTTTATTAGAATTTTTCTGTTTCGTATAATTTTACCACACTAATTATTTGCGATGACAATCTATAAGAATTATTTTTCATATAATTAATTTGAATTAGTAATTTTAAACACTTGTTACAAAATGTAAATATTTTAAACTAGAGACACTAAAAAATTTTTGAGTTTTTGTAAACATTTAATGTTACAGATATTAAGTTTTGTTAAAAAATGACCATAGAAAGAATTATTTCCAAAAAAGTTAATTGAACAGAGTTATTAAAGAAAAATAGTCGTTGGACATGTATGGTTTTAAAAATACAGGGTTTTTGGATTTTTTCAGTTTATAAAAGGTTGTTTAAAAACAGTGTATTGTGTTTAAGGGGGAAAAATGAATGATAAACATGTATCAATATTAAATTTCCTCTTCTTTAAACAATTTTAGATAATTCGAACATTTTGTACATTCTTATTATGAATTTTTGACGGATTTAGAAATATTTTAAGAATGCACAAGATAATTGCTGTATTTATTTAATAGTACAAACAAACGGGACTTTTAATTTATAGCTTCGATGTGAAGCTTAGAAGGTATTGATTTTACCATGATGTGTTTTTTTTTATGTCTATTTATGAAAGTTCTCAAATCTTACTGAAACGATTTTCTTGGTTTATACATCAAAATAACCAGATTTTAATTTAGCTGAACCTTTCCTCGACGATAAATAGAAAAAATCATCAATTTTTAGACATTCGAAAAAAATACCTTAAAATTACAATACACAATTAGAAATTGACAACGGGCTAACTACTGACAGTTTTAGTGTAGGGGGGACTATCAGTACGGAACCAATACAGTCATATGTTTGGGATGATGACGTTTATTCATACTAGCAGCTCAGTATTGGATGTTTTGTATAACCAGTTTTACATAAGCACCTTGTCAGAAAGGGCATCCAAAGTCAGTACTACACTAATACGGTCTAGCCAATGGTTAGTTGCCAGTACTGGTACAATACTTAGCTTGTTTTCAATACTGGTACTTAACAATAATGTCTGTTTAATTACCATAAAACATGGCATTTTTAAACAATTTTTTCTAAATTTTAAAAGTACTATAACATTTTTTTTT
>NW_026099576.1:6373916-6374393 GCF_025091365.1 Daktulosphaira vitifoliae | reverse complement strand
TACTATAAAATTTTTTTTTTAACCTTGATCCTAATAAAATTTTATAAGAATATACTATAGACAATAGTTTATTTTTATTGATTTATTTTTATATTTTGCATTGTTTGAAAATCTATTAAAAACCCTAAATTCAATAAGAATTGTAAAAGACCATCTACGCAAGCTTAAAAATAAATGTTTTTCAACAATTTTGAAAATGTTTTAGATTAACTGTGTTCTTTAAAACTCTATAAAATTAATATCCTAATATTTTTCTACTATAAAAAATTGGTCGTTAAAGTAAAAAAAAAAACGCCAATATATCAAAAAATTAACTATTTTCAATTAAACAAATAATTTAACAAACATTTAATATTTTATTGAAAGTTTAAAACATAAAAATTGTGAAATTCAGATTAGCATTGAAGCCTTTTTTAGCTTCGATGCGAAGCTGAGAAGGTATTGGTTTTACTAAGATGTGTTTTTTTTTTTTTTTTT
>NW_026099576.1:6312912-6373402 GCF_025091365.1 Daktulosphaira vitifoliae | reverse complement strand
ATCACTGTCAGATATCATTATACTTGATCCACCTATACCACGTCACCACTGTGCCGCGACCACCCTGTGCTAAGTTTTTTTTAGATTTCATCTCCATTTATACACGTCTCAATTATGCTACTACAAGTGTTGTGTTTACTATCACCAATTTATATACATAAGTCTTATTTGGAAAAAATAAAATATTTTATTGTTTCTCATTAGCGATAAAATATCATAAATATTTCACTAGTCGTTATGTCTGCTTTTCAGTCATTGTCTTATTACATATAAATATTATAACTATATGATATCTTGTATATATGTGTTTATAAGATGTGATTTAGTAGCACAATTGCGTGCAGCGTAGTATAATATACTAAACAATTTAGCCAGGAACACTAATGGTAATGAAATTTCAACATTCTCTTATAGATCAATGTCTTGTCGGGGATACATAAACTATATAATTTTTGTTTGATAAACAAATTGCGTAAAATTCATGAATATAACTTAGTTAACCTTAGTTTGACGTGATAACTGTCATAGTGATAAATACCATTATCAATATTTCAAAGTTTTAAAAAATATTTTTGAAAATATAACTGATAAAGGTATGGTTATTTTAAGAGCATATGTAACATAGCTTCACGTGTAAAATATTTCATACTAATTGAACGTTTGTAGTTTTGCATGTTTTTGATTTTAAGTAATTTCCACTTTGTTATATGTAATTTTATAAGAAACAAATCGCATTGTTTTTCTAAACTTCGTATCTCTGTTTCCTCTTAAGATTTTTTTTTTTAATTTAAACAATTTTGAAATTTGTTATTTTTTTAAAATAAACGGTCTTACAGGAAGGTGCATCATTTGAGGGTGGCTCATTAAAATTATGTATTTTGGATGCATAAGTCAGCAAAAAGAAATTATATCCTCAACACAGAGTTAACTGTGAAGAAAGTCTAAATGCCAAATTCCTCTCTAAAAAATAGTCCACCTATCAAGATAGTTATACTTAATTTGTGAACAAGTTTGCACTTTTTTAGTTCATAAACTTCAATCCTACTTTCTTGAGCAATATTTTTCCTTTATTCATATTGCTTAATGTTTGTTAAATTTGTGGTCATTAAGAATTATGCGGGAGGTTTGAAGGAGAGAACTAAGAAGATAAGAAATAAGGTTTAAATCACCTCATAGGATTTATTGAGATTTGTAGCAAAATTTTTTTCAAGTCTCATTCAAAGACTGGTTATTTTGAAAAAAAAACTAGGAGAAAAACATAAAAGGATGTTTAAATGTGTAGTTGTACAATTAAGCTCAGAAAACAATTGACATATCAGTTAGAACCATATCAAGCTATTGTTTGAACCTTTANTAAGAAGATAAGAAATAAGGTTTAAATCACCTCATAGGATTTATTGAGATTTGTAGCAAAATTTTTTTCAAGTCTCATTCAAAAACTGGTTATTTTGAAAAAAAACTAGGAGAAAAACATAAAAGGATGTTTAAATGTGTAGTTGTACAATTAAGCTCAGAAAACAGTTGACATATCAGTTAGAACCATATCAAGCTATTGTTTGAACCTTTAACTTGATTATTTTTGTGGACATTGAAAATATACTGAGTACTCAAATGAAATTTGATAATAAATAAATACATATATATTAAAACAAGTATAGGCTTTCAGGTCATTGATACAATAGTTCAATATAATAGTACATTAGTTCTACATCGCATGTTATAAAATCTTATGATGTATGTTCTATTTAGAAAAACGCTATGATAATTATAAGTAAATTTCTTATTATAGCATCCATATAATTGAAAAATCTTTTTGATTGAATTTTATAGAATGTAGTTTAACTTAGAAAATTTAACCAGTAGCTTTGTTGTAACTTGTACATTTTTTTAATATGAAGTGTATTTTCAAAACAATAATATTATTGTAAGCCATTTTTTAAAAGTTTTTTTGGATAAATATTTAATTTTTATATGAGTTTTAACTATATTAAAATTTTAATAATATGATATATTTTTTTAATTAAACTCAAATTATTTTATTTTATTTAATAGTAGTCATTTCATTTTTCTTTAATTATAATTGGTAGATTTAAGAAGCAACAATATTTTTACTTTTAACTGATTATTTTTTTTTCGCATAGAGGTTGTTTATAGTACTAAATACATTATCTTTTTTACCGTGACTGACATCGGTGGTTTAACTAGTGAGAAGGAGAGTGTCAATCATAAAATGTATCTTTACGATGTCTCGACGGCCACTTCAGCATATTACTTTTAGTCTTTTATCCATACTAAATTACAATTTATGTAAATGGATGTCACCTTTTCAACCTTAATGTATGGAATATTGATAAGACTACAGTTTATACGATATTTATTGTTATAGCAATTTTATGATACTGAACGATTCAATGCCTACAAAATCGGTTACATGCGCTCAAGATAAAGTTAACGTTTACCATAAAATTTAGTGACAATACATTGACGCATATTATTTCCATTTTTTTATTTAGAAAAAAAAGTTAGAAATTTAGAGTTTTCAAATTAATATCAATAAATTTTATTACAATTGTTATTGTATACTTCATTTCAAGTATAATTTAAAATCTACTTAAACACGCTTGAGTACATTTTATTTGTTGTAATTAAATATTTAAATACATCGAAATGAAAATTAAGTAAATATTTCTATATTAATAAAATACGTGAAATTGTTGTGACTGAAAAAAAATTAGTAAGATATTGGAAAATTTTAAATGAGAGTTGTAAAATATCAAATAGAGGTACTTTGCAAATAAAAATGTTTTATTTCTTCAAGATATATTTATATACATGTGTATTTGATCTATTACTTTATCGTTATATACTCATATTATTAGTGATAATAATTTACTTCGTATTTTTCTGTAATTAACCAATTTTGATGATTTTCGTAATATTCAAAGAACTTTTCACTTACGACAATAACAGTTGACGTGGATATTAGGGATTCAATCTATTGATAATTACTGTGTTTGAAAAAAGTACTATGTTCTGCATTAAACACAAGATTCGTTCTGAAGTACTAGCAGAATTAAGTCTTATCATTTTTAGTTAAACCTCATATCAAAATATTTTCGTCAACGCTTTTATGTTTATGTATCAAATTAAACATTACATAATTAAGCTTTCACATATACAGAATGAAACAGATCTAACTGTCAACTCTTGCAACTTTTAATTCAATAAACATTTCGTTTTAATTTTTTTTAACAGCTGTTTTCTTAAACTACATCTAAAGAATATTGCTTATTATTTATGTTTAACAATTAGAAAAAAATTATTATTTAATTTTTGTTTATTTAAAATTGTATTTCAAATTGTGTTCTGTGAAATGTTGTGTACAACATTATGTGTTCAAATTTAGAAGATTGAGTGTTAAAACAACTTTATTAAGTATTATTAAAATGAAAAAAATACGAGTACAATAATACTTGGTAGATTAATCCATCATTTTCAGTATTCTCTAAAAATCAACCCATTGGCGGTTAAATTAAAAGGGTTGAGAGGAATACATTTTCCCTCGAGATTATGATCTTTCAGAAAATTTAAAATGCACTTTTAACAAATAAAAATTTTTTAAATATCATTCAAAAGTTTGATATTGTAAATGTTTTAAAATTGATAACAATGATATTATAAAATCGTTCCGTACTTAAAATATTTTAATGATAATGATGATTGTATATAATCAATATTACATCTTCTCGGATAAACAGTAATGATTAAAGATGTACAACCTAATTTGAGTAGCAAATTACCCCGTTAGACTAACACGTATTATTTTATTTAATTAGTGTTTTATTTGAATAATATTAAATTTTTTAGTTATCATTATCTTTCTTATTTAATCATTCATCTAATGGCGATTGGTCAGTAAAATTAAAAAAAAATTCTGTGTAGGAACAGAAAAAAATTATGATACTGGTCAAAGGTAATATTTAAAGAGGTAAATAATTGTTTCGCTACAATTAATACAATCAATTAAAAAGGAAACTGACTAATATTTCCATATTATGTCGTTGATTTCTAAAAGTTTAATATAGGATTATACATTAATCATTGTCTGATGCTGATAAATATCTTGTATTTACATTTGTAAAACTTATAGGCAAAAAAAAAATGGCAAAGTAATAATGCGATGTAATTAGGACAAGTGTCTATACTTGTCCTAATTATAATTGACAGTGATTAATATCACTATCATAAAAACGCTTCAATACAAATCGGTAGATAGTATTTAATTTTTGAAGGAATTGTTAGATTATTATAAAAGCAACATCAACCCCTATTTCCTTAATTATATCCTGACTATAATTTATATGATTTATGATATATATAATGTATAAATAACAATAATAAAAACTATAATACATGAATAAATATTTATTATACTAATTAAATTCAGCATGAAATTGATATTCAATAATTTAATATTGAAATTTTTACAAAATTTTAAGAAATTATAAAAAGTTATAAATTAGTTGTATATTTTGTTATCTCAATAGCAAACCTGTATGCATTTATAAAAAAAAAAAAAGTTTACTCTTTTAATAAGATTATTCTTAACTTTATTAGTTAATTATAATGTTATTTATTATATTGAAATTGCAATTTATCTTAAGCTATTGGAAGCTAGAATTTTTTTTTGGTAATGGCATCCCTTTAACTCTATAAAATGATATTAAAATCTGTAAAATTCTTCTTATATATATTTATTGTTAGCACTTCAATATTTTTTTTTATTGTAGGAGAGTTCAATGGGGTTTTTACCCCTCTCTCATAATAACTATACCGTTTGAAGTTCAATGTACTTCCGGAATACATATAAAAATTAAGTTGAAAAAGTTTACTTTAACTACAAAAGTTGTCATTTTGAATCCCTCCCCTGTGGACAGATACAGAATCATATTTACAAAAAAATTATACTACCTGAAAGGAAAATATCTAAAATATTTATATAAATAAAATAAATATTTTGATTTGTTCATTTTTCAAAAACTTATGAGGGTTTTAGAACTCAGTACAGCGGGGACGCGAAAAAGTTGGGATGTATAAGTATAGATGATATCTGACAATGATTAACAATATTATTAAAAAAAAACATTTCTATGCGTATTTGTGAAATTTCATAAATTGTACATTTTTAATCTTACAATTTCTAAGATTTAAAATTTCACTTATTAATATTAAATTATATGCTTAATTAAAAATAACATAATTCTTTTGTAAATATTGTGAATTGTTTTATTTTGACTAATTGTATACTTCAAGAACTTTAATTTCATATAGGTTAAAATTTATATTAAGACCTCTTCTGGAACATTTTCAAAAATTAATTTGAAGAAAAATGTTTTACATGCGTCTGTAAGTGGAGTCTCTTTTAAACTCTTCTTGTACTTATATTTCTCATCCTATTTTAACCATATGTATACCAAAAGAAAGATTATTGTCTCTAATATGATCAGTGTTTTTTAATACAGTTATAGTATTTTTAAAATGCAGACAAGTTTTTTTGAAAGTGTTATATTTTTACGGCATCGTTTTGATATTTCGTCGTGGGAAATTTAACTAGATTAAAATTGGATTCTTTTGGCGTATTGATCATTCAAATCGGTCCAGTGAAAACTGAGAATTTTCATGGCCAGACATAAAAAAAACACACATCATCATAAAACTAATATCTTCTCAGTTTCGCATCGAAGCTAAAATGTAAAATTTACCAATTTTTAAATTATAATATTTTTGAGATTTCTCCCATTTTTTATGAGAATGAGGAAGATTTTTTCAAAATTCTCGGTCTTGAAAACTTTTAAAAATATTATTATATATACATAAGACATGTTTGATTCCAAGAGATAGTTGTATTGTTTATTTGACCAAATTCAAATTAAATTAATTATAATTTAGTCACCATGCAGTATTTTATGGAAAAAATTATATAATTTTCATTTTATTATTAAAAAATTGTTCATAGAATATCATGTGAGAATGTCAATTAATTGAATAATGAAAAGTATGCAGAATGGTAAAAATAACTTAAAGGTTTCATGGTTTAATAAAAAGTAAACATATTCTTTCAAAAAACTTTTATTAAGTTTCTTCAATTAAAATCAAGGACACGCTTGACAAATTTTATAAGGTTGGGTAAATATACGGTGTGTTTTTTAATTATAAAATTCATTGTAAATACAAAAACATTTAAAAATGTTGTAAGGTTTTTTTAACTATTAATATAGAACAAAATTTTGAAAAGAGATGATTTATATTTTGTATATATTAATATAAGTTATTTATGAATAGTAATAGTATCCACTATACTACAGAAATATCATTTACTAAAAATTGCACTACACAGCCTCAGTAGTCAATATTTATAATTCTTTCTAATACCAAACAAATTTATAAAAATATTATTAAAATTATAAATTAGTACTTTTTTTTTAGGAATAAAAATATTTATGGAGTAATCGCTATATCATAAACCATTTGATAACTTGCAATAAATATACAATATTAAGAAAAAATGTTGATATTTATAGTTGTATATATTTTTTTGATTCATCGGTTATTAATTCATTTTATAATTATCCCTTGTAACTTATAGGAATGTCAACTTTTTTTTTAATAGGCAACATGTTTCGTAGCTTATAAATAAAAAGTCATATAATTAAGACAATGACGAGTTGATATCAACTTTTTGCCAATACATCGGATATTATTTTCTTTATTATACCTTGGCGAAAAGAGAAATGCGACCGAGATATGTCTAATGACAAAAATATCAGGATCGCAATTAACCTTCAGTCTATATTTTAAAATTCTCAAACTTTTAGATGACTGATCTAGTTAAAATAAAGTTGTTAACGATCAGTTTTTTTTTTAATTAGATCATTTTTTTTAAGCTAGAAAAATATACAAGTTGCCATTTAAAAAAAAATGTAATTGACAGCCGTATAAGTTATAAAGTTGTACAAAAAAGTTTAAAAATTTTTGTGTTGTGCAAAAATAGTCGTACGCTTTTTAAAAATATTTATCTTATTTTTATTTTTCTTACATAATTGTATCTTAATAATCCCTAACTCACTTTTTTGGCATATCATTAAATTAAGAAATACTGATTTTTTCATTTTATTTAATTACGAAGAAATAACTCATTTTTAGTAATTTAAACTTTGATTTGTAAATGAGAAGCTATTGGATTTACTCTGTTGTGATATTTTTGTCACTATACACGATTATTTTACTTCAATTGGACCGATTTGGCTCAACGATCATGCAAAAATCACAAAATGTACCCAGTTGAAATATCCTAAAAATTACAGTTGTTATAAAAAAATCAATGTTGATATTTTTATTTTATTTTTTTATAGAAATAACTTTTTGAAAACTGGACGGATTATTCCGAAATTTTACTCGTAAAGGAAAGGAATTCTCACCACATTAAAGTATTCCAAATAAAAGCTTGTTTAATGTCATATATGATTAAAAAAAAGAAAATTAGCTTCCTAATACAGAAGTCGTATAATTTTTGGTAAATATGGTAATTTTTTTTAATTTGTTTCAAATACACATCGAAGTATTTTACAACAGTAATTTTAACCATTCTCAGATATCAATCAATATTAATCTAAAAAAATACTTCAACTTCGATATACTGGATGCCTGTTGTATTTAACTTTTTTACTATTCTTTCATTATAAATAGTATAATAATGTGATTATATTTACACATAAGCTTTAATTTGTTGTAAGCTTAGAGAAGTTAGGTTTTTTGAACACTATCGAAAATTGATAAGAAAAAATGTTAATATGATATTTTAAAGGTTAACGATTGGATTTTTAATAAATATATTGTCTGCAACAAAAATGCTTAGTTTTATTATCAATAAATTTTTGTAATAATCCGGCTAGTCTTCAAAAAATTATGTCAATATAAAGTGAAAATTAAAAATATCAACACTGAATGCTTCAACTGAGACGTTTTGTGATCTTTGTCGTATCGTTGAGAAAAATCGGCCTAGTAGAAGCGAACACAAGAAGTGACAAAAATAACACACGGAGTAAAACAAATGCCTTTTCAGCTACACATAAAAAAGAAAACATTATGTCGATGTGATGATGCGTGATAAAAATGTCAACTTCTTTAATAAATATTTTGTTACATATTCTCTGGGTACATATTTAAAATTTTAGTAATCTTTTAATTATGTTTTAAATATCTTTTTAGATAAATTTAATTTATTTAAAAAACAATTTAAAGTTATATTACTATAAATTTTCCTAGTTTATTTTAGTCTGCGAGACTTATTTTAAATAAATTTACATGTATTTTTTAAATTTTAATTTAACATGTGTACATTTAACTGAAGTACATTACTGACAATTAAATTTGTAATTTCGTTCACGGGCTATTATCTAAAGTTAGGAACAATAGATCAATACATTAAATGATACACAAAAACCAACAGTTTAAACTTACAATTCTTTTAATTAATTCTATTATTTATTATTTATGTTTACTGAATATCTAGCTATGAGAGTCGAGATTTCAAAGCATAAACAGTCATTAAAGAAAAATATAATTTTTGCTAGTAAAATTATCAACATTAACATTAATGTAATCGAAAGGAAAGATAGCTTAGTTTTATTAAACATAACAGAATTACACAAAAAATAAAAATGTTTATAGTTATGATTAATATAGCAATAACATAATTCTCCAGGCTTTGAGTTAATATTTTATTTATTTTTCTTTAATATGATAAAAGTAAAATGGCATGTTAAAATTATGTTTAAAAATAATTCCAATTATTTGAATAAAAATTAGTACGGGTTTTTCATTTAATAGGATTCCTATAAAAGAAAAAATTACAAAAATCTTATTTTTATTTAAATTTTATAACTATAAAAAGAGCTTTATTAATTTTTCTAAGTGAGCCATCTACAGATAATCAAATTGAAAAACTAAAGCAGTAAAAAGCAGTTTTCTGTATTTTTAATGAAAATGTCCAACTTTTTTTACGTTTAAATGATATAAACTTATTTTGAAAATTACCAGCACGTAACACTTCTTTTTAATTATTGACTGATTGCTATTGAATGTAGGATAGAAAAAATCAATTTGATATCTGGAACGTGACGAAAAAGAGGTCTAAAACATACCACGCAACATTGGAAATAGTGATCACGTTATGTGATAGGAATGGAATTTTTAAAAAATACCCATTATTTATAATATGATTCATTTTTGGTATTAAACCTTATTGGATGTTATTTATTAAATATATTTTTTATCTTTCTACAAGTAAAATAAAATATAGAAAAAAATAAAAGCTTATTAACTTCTTTATTTTTAATCTTTTTAATTAAATTTAAATGTATAGGCATTTTACTCTATTGAATTTAACTATTTACTTTAATTTTGTAGTGTCTTAAAGTAAATCGTTGCGAACTTTCTTTTAATCTAATATTTTTGATGCCATATAAACTATATTAAATCATTTTAGTTAACTTTCACTACTGTAAAGTTCCGAGAAATTTTTATTTAATTTATATATTATATTTCACTCATTGCTGAGTATATATTTTTTTCACGAATCAACGAGAAATCCATTGTTTATTTTGTGTTTAGTCGTTCATCTTTTATTTTCATTTTATTTTGGTTAAAATTTTTGAAAAATTTCCCCCTTGCACAACATTGACGTATAATTTTATATTCTTCTTATAATTATATTTTATGTGTTGTGTACTTAGCAAAGGTTCTAAAAAATAAATATTTTTTTACCATTTCTCTAGGATTAACATTTATTTCATTT
The DNA here is from genome assembly GCF_025091365.1 of Daktulosphaira vitifoliae. NCBI lineage: Eukaryota > Metazoa > Arthropoda > Insecta > Hemiptera > Phylloxeridae > Daktulosphaira > Daktulosphaira vitifoliae. Next base: position 6,363,546 of record NW_026099576.1, on the reverse strand, counting down.
ACATAAGTCAAGCTTTTCTCGTATAATTTATGTAGTTTCTGCAGTTATCAGGATTTACTAAGGCAAATTATTATTTTTACTATGTTGAAATTGAGTCTAAAATTTTATCGGAAACATGTAACTATAAAGTTGCAAAAAGTATTATAATTTAAAAATTTTATCATAAATCAAATTACAAAAAATTTAATGTTTAAATTATTTGTTAATAAAAAAATTCGTTTAAATTCAATGTTTTTAAGTTTTATTTGCTTTAGTTTTACAAATAGAATGACAAGTAATGATTAATTGTTTCCTCTGACATAAAACGTTTTTAAGCTTAGTAATTTTAAATTACTAAGTTCAATATTTATTTATGTTTCATATTTTTCAATAGTATAATCGAAAATATTGTGTCTAAATAGGTACAAAATTATAATAATTGAGTTGAAAGTAAAGTTAAGGAAAAAGTTAATAACTATGTTCATAAAAGCTTAGTTATCAAACCATTATGTAGCCAGTATTTTTTTTAACAGACGTTTGTTTTTATATATTTTTGAAAAGTATTGTTTGTTCCATAATATCTTTGAATATGTCTAGGTAACAGATAGTGATATTACATACTATTATAAAGGAGCTTTGAGGGTTGATGTTGTAGAATTTGGATCATATAGTACAAGTCTGATGGTAAGCTGTCTATAAATTATTCATAGAAACAGTTTTACCGAAATTGCTTGTGAATATGTTCTTTTTTACGATTCTTATAATATATTTTATATCCAAACCATTGTAAGAATCAAATAATGATAGGTAGGAAAATTACAAATCCGGTTTTTGATTATATTTGTGAAAAGTTTTATTGCTATTTGCGTAAGTAGAATGAGCTATAAAAGAATGTGTCGAATTATATAACTTATCAATTTCATATTTAGTGCACGTTAAACTGCTGTTCTTATTTTGTTAAACTGTAGATGATTTACCAAGTTCCAAATTTGTCTATGTTTTTAGTTTGAAATAAGATTGTTTCTTTCTAATATTAATACAATTCAAAGTCAAATTACCGTAATTACATACTTTTTTGTTAGATATAGTAAATGTCAATTTTAATACAGACAAGTTAACTTAGAAATCACAACCGATTATGTTCAAAACTAAATTTAGCTGTCTGTTTTGTGAACATGTTACTCTAGAAAATATTGTAAAATCGTTTAATTGAATACTATTTAGACAAGATATAGTAAATTACATTATAATTGAATTGTTCATAAAATTAAAATTTCACATTACAATACCGTATTTTATAGTTATAGTCTACTAATAATTAGATTATTCGTTATAAAAAGAAATGTAAAATTTAATCGTGATTTTGATAAAATAAGTAAGGTACGAGTTTTAGTAGAACAAAAGAGAATTTTATATTTAAATTTAAGGTTGGCCTTTAACTAAAATCTTATGCTAACATGAGACTATTATTACTATTTCTGTTTGTACTATGAGTATGGGTACGATTAGTATTATTAGTAATTAAGACGGATTCTCACGACAGGTGTACTTGTCAAGTACGCCAATAATTTTATACTTGCCAAGTCATCTAGTTTTGTCAGTACTTGTACACTTGTACAAGTAATAAACAAAGACAAAGTGTACTATTCCTCAAAATGCCAAATAATTGTATTGGAGGCTGGTAAAAATATTAATGTATATATTAAGTCATGTATCATTTGTTCTTTTAATGCTACAGTGCTTAAATATTTTTTAGTCTTGCTAGTTTTCTTGATTCGATACCTTTTAGTTTTATATATTTTTTTAGTTAAGATAGTTCTTTACTTTTACCTATAATTTTTTTAGTTTTTAGTTATCTATTTAATTTTAATTTAATTAAAATGGCTAGTGATGTTGATAAAATTTTATAGTAAAAATATTATTCTAACGTAAAAAAAAGTTTTTTTATAGTATTAATAATAACAAATATGATTAATAACAAGATTAAAAGAATATTTATAGTTTTTGAAATTAGGTGATGTAACTTTTTGTTTGCAAAAATAAAGCAGATAATTAGTTGTGATATTATAATTTAACGAAAGATTAAATTATCCAATAATATTTATTTAATACATAATATTAATAAGTTAATAAGTTATATAATTTTTTATTTAACTGTTTAAAACTTTGTATTGTGCCTTGATTTGACTCGTATTAGAAAATGGTAGACTCCTGCGGAATCTTTTGTAAGTTGATTTAATAGAGTTATTACAACGGGTTCGACGTAAGTTAAAAAAATATCTCAGTAGAAAACTCTACATGTACAAATTATTAAATGACTAAATATTTTTCCCTCTACTTCTATTTATTGTATCAATCCATGTTCTCCAATATTTTTCACGCTATTATTCAAAATTTTCTGTTTTATATCATAGAACATCTTGTGGTTATAACACAACACTAAATAGAATATTTGTGGAATGTAATAAAATAAGTAAATTTAACTTTTTTAATTCTAATAATCTTGTAGCCCTAAATTTATATGCTGTAAAATGTTTTTGTATTTAATTATTATTGTTAATGATTTAGATTTATATTTTATTCATAATTTGTACTAATTATACTTCACTGAAGCCGTTAGTCGTATATTATATAGTAATAAAAATATATATATATATTTACAAATTCAATTTATAATTATATTGTAAATTACATTATAATTAATTCATAAAGTACTATAAGTTATTGTTATTCCTATATATCATCCATCCATTAAATTAGGTTAACTAATTAGGCCTAACTAATAATGTGAAAATATAGATTTGGTTGGGGAAGAAAATATATGTTATCGATAGCCACCCTAAAATCAAATATTGGCCAAGTCCTTGACAAGTAAAAAGTGTGCACCAGTGAACTACAAGTGTAAACTTGTCAAGTCATTAATTCCTTTGACTTGTATCGTATTTACCGACAATCCGTTGGAAACTGACAAGTGACCACCAATAATTGTTCAAGTATAGTATTCCGACGGCTTTGCAAGTGACGAATATTTGGCAATTCACCAGTTGTGGGAATCTGTTTTTAAATTTTTTTTCGTAATTATTGACTACTAAAAACGTTATGTGTTCATAGTAGTAATTATCAGTAAATAATAAAGTGTTTCTTATACAAACAAATGTTTGATTAAAGTTGTATGTTTACGGATAATGCAACTTATTTTTATACATAAACAAATATTATATATTGAAGCATTTTTATTTGCATATCTTCCTGCGTAATAATAAAAGTTTGTGATTTGCGAAACGGGTACTGGATTAAAATAAAGACGATTATAGAAGTTTATACATATTTCTTGCGGAAATTGAAGTAGCGGAAGCACATTATTTATTACAAGACTTTTTTTATCGTCAACAGTATTCTGTTGATGATAAATGTCTGAATTGGCCGTAAAACATTTGTATGGATAATGAGCATATTAAAAAAAATTATCGTTTTTAAAATGAATATTTTTACAAACGAAATGAACTTATATTTTCTTAGAAACATAATAATGTTAACTCATGTAAAATTAACAACTAACATAACTTCAACAATATGTCGACTATTAAAAGAAGTATTTACTTTTAATATTTCATTTAAATATTGATTATAGTTCAAATAATTTAATTTAAAACTATCATTTTCAAGTATGAGTGGCTTCCAACTACTTGATGAAAGAAAAAAAAATTGAGAAATGTTTTTTCTCTTTTTTTTTTAGAATTATTTTATTTATAAGTAAATTATGGAAAAATTAATTATGAATTTTTTAGAATACAAAAAGTATGTAATTAGTTTCGTAGTTCCTAGAAAAGTCAAAAAACCTTTTATTACAGTAAATTTCTAATGCTCAGCAGTAAATCGTTATTTAAGTGATGAACATGTTACCTATTATTTAAAAGGGGATGCTTAGTCACTTCGTCAAAAATGGATAAACCAAAACTGCATGGGACCACGGACGGAATTATTTTGTTTTAACGTAAACATTAAAACTACCAACATTTTCATTTTCATTTTTATCATTATCATTATACTAGTGTAATTAAATCGATGCAGTATAGTTATTTAAATTGTAGTTTGCACTAGGAATACTTAAGTTATTTTTCTAAGTTAACTCTATGAGTTCATTTAAAAATAATAATAATATTTACAGTTAAGAGATAAAACTAAATTACCAGTAGAAATTTGGAATATTAAAAATTCAAGAACAACTCAACTGCAAAATATTATAGAACTAATTTAAAAAGATGAACAGCTAATATCTATATTTTAATAATCAATATCAATATTATATTTGTAATACTAAGCGATTTTATTTACTCTTTAAAAAATATGAAATACTAATTGCTTTTTACTATTACATTTAAACAATTTATTACATTGACAGGGAATATATTTTAAACAAATACTTGCACCATTTAATGTTGTTTTAAAATTTTAAATGGTAAGTATTATTAAATGGATTAAAAAATATTTTATTAAAAATAAAAGCTTTTTTATTATTTATCAATTACGGATTTTTATTCTGTCAAGTTAAAAATAAAGTCTTCTTAAGTGATTTTATACACTGTTTATTAGTATAATGTATTTTATTAAAAATTATTTATTTTTACCATAAAAACTTTTGTTATATCCTATTTGAATGTATTATATTTTACCTTTATTGTACTCAAAAATAACGTACAAAGTTACAATGTTTTTTGCTACTGAAATTCTAATTAAAAGTTAAAACTTGGGTATTTATTACACACGCATAAAATAAAATCACCCTCAAAATATTTGGATTTTCAATATACTTCTACACAAAAAATCTTAATTTTAAAATTTTATAATTTGACTCGAAATTAAAAGGTAACAGTATATTTACTTAAAATTTATGTGAAAAATAAAAATTTGTATAAAAAATTAGTGAGGCATTCGAAAAACGTCGCGATCGTTCAAGAATTCTTGAATATTAACGACAATATTTTAAGCTAATTTAAAAATATTAGAGGAAAAAATTTCATAGCGAAATTAGTTTTAATTATTCTATAACAATATAACTTTTAAATTAATTCATTAATTGTTTTAGTAATGGTGGTATGTGCTAACCCGTTAACAGTGAGAGAAATACTATTAGCGGCCGAAGAACTTAATATGATTGACAGTGGTGAATATGTTTTTTTCAATATTGAGCTGTTTAGCAGGTAAATATTAATCTTGTTATATGTGTATACGTATATTACGTTGTTATCTACAGAATATTTTTTTATAATTTCAACAATTTGAAAAACTAAAGAATATAATCCAAAAAGAGTGAATAATACTATTAATTTATTTAATTATTTGTTCAATATTAATATTAAAAAATTTAAATGATTGATCAGTAAAGTTATTTATTTCCAGGATATGTAATGATTAATACTGTAAATAGTAACATTTTACATATTATAAATAATTTGAGAGGTTTTTCAATAATATTTTTATACACTATTTCTCTTATTATGTAGGTAAACATTTGACATTGAATTTTGATGATGAATTATTTTTTTTATATTCCCATTATTAACATGATTTATTAAGTTACGTCTACTATTAATTTGTGTATTTTGAACAAATTTGAATTTATGATTATTTATTAAAACTCCTCAGGGACGTCTTAATATAATTCACTTTTTTATGTAATTTCTTAAATTTAATATACTGTTTAAAAGTATACTAATTTTGCTTGACCTTTATATTGAAAATTTACTTTTATTATGCTATATATTATTTGAACTTTGAAAATATGAAAAAGAAAACTAATGTCTCTAAATAACATCACTTTACGTTTTGTTATTAAATTATAAGGATTTCTATTGATATGAATAACGTTAGCACTTAATTATCAAAGTTACCTAAAAATGTTTAAATATCTATTGCTGTTTTGAAATAAATGTATATAATTTTTTAAACATTGTGATATATTAATATTTTTTGTGCCAATTATTAGTTTAAATATATTTACTAAACATTACCACGCTCATCACTTTTTTTAAATCTTCAAATGCTAATAACTCATAAATTAATATTACAAAATTTGCTATCGACCTGTCAACATTTTATTTAGACTATTATCTATGTAATAGTAAGAAATTAATTATAGATTCCCATTTAACTTTTGAAAGTTACCCCTAAAATCTACTCTCAGAAATAGTTTATTCTTACAATAAACTTGATATTTACTATAGTTTATAAAAATTATTTAAATTTTAATATATATATTTTTATAAAACAAACCATTGTTTAACAAAAAAAAAAAGGGGAGGGGTATCATTCTTAAAAAATCACCTGTATACTGTGAGTGTATGTGATCGTTTATGCTTTGTATGAAAAATGAATGTATAAAATAAAATGAAAACTAATAGTAAATAATATTTATAAATATTGTGTCGTTCTATAAATGTTTTTTTACTTTCTGTGGTCTCGTATTACTACTTTGTTAATTACATTAGTTCAATTATTTTAAATATATTAGAAGGATATAAAATATGTAATTAAAAAAGTAATTTATTAATCTTTATTTAATAAAAGTCTTTTTTTCCATCAAAAATATTATATGAATACATTTTCAGACTTTTAAGGATTCAACATTTATTCTCATCATAATCAAGCCAAAATATATTAATTTAATATGTTAGACTAGCATTAAGAACAATTGTTTTAAGAATAGTAATTGTACCATAGTTTATAATATATTTACAAAGTTTTTAACATCAGAAACAAACATAATTTTAATTAAATATTCCATTAAAATATGAAAAAACCTATTATACTGAAAATAATAATATAATATTTGTAGAACTCGATAAAATTTGATTAGTTGAAAATTAAAATCTCCTAAAAACATTTTGGATTTACAAACTTAATTGTATTTTTCCGAAGGGTATAAAATCATAAATTGCTTATTTTCTAGATTAATTAAAAAACTAATTTAATCTCATACATATTTCTCGTTAAGAATAATTAAAAATTTTTTATCATTATGAAACGAAATTGATGGTAAATTTTTGTATTAAATTAGTGTACATTGAGATGAGTTATAGATAGCAAGTATTTAAATAAAAAATTGATTTCTTAACAATGGTACTACACTATACATTTGCAAACTCCATTAGTTTGTAAATCCTGATTTAGAGAATCAAGATTTCAGAATGAAACAATTGTAAATAAACCAAACTTGTACTGAGTTGTATATATTTTACAGATGTAATGATATTATGGTTCGTTACATTTGCATTACACGGTGCAATGTGTTCAAACAAAATGTCGCTTTTTATTTCAAGATACTTTTTTCATCGGAAAACGTATTAGTGATCTTAATTTTTTTTTATGTATCATTGGTGCGTGTTTCCAAAGAGAATCTGTATATTTTTTTCCCAAAATAAGTATAATTATAATATTATCATATTAATAATAATAATTAAAAAGATAAAGATCCTTATATATATATATATATTAAATTTTAAGCTATGTAGTTTTATATTTTAGCTATAAAAAGAAATATTGTTTCCTTGAGTAAGTTTATTACATAAACTATTTCCAGTTTTATATAGGATTTTAATTTATATTTCCACACATTTAAACTTGCATGAAAGACTGTTGGTTCACAAAGAATAATGATGAGACTAGAAGAACTGTGAGATTTTTACCTGGAAAAATGGTAAAAAATAACTTGTTATTAGTTTTTCCTATTGTACATTCGATCGTACTAAAGTCTTAAGATGACAAAAACATTTATGTTTAGGTTGGCTGATGGTGAAACATTTTTCGTTACAGTGTTTTTCTCTTTTTCTTGAGTTTTCTTTATCACTGTGACACGTGACAGCGGTTTATAAGGTTACATGAAGAAACGAAAGTAAAAAAATCTAGGACTACTTTTCATGACTAGAAAACGTATTTTATCAAAAAATAAAACAAAACAGATAGAATTTTTATTTTAAAATTCTGTTCCACTCATTTGAAACATCATATATATATATATATATAATTACATATTTTAACTTGTTTTTTATGTAATACCTAAAGAAATATTAATAATATTACATTGTACTCGGTAATATATTAGTTATACTTTTACTATAGTTTCTTTGATTTTTGGACTATTATTTCAAAAAATATTTCATTTTTTGACTTTTAGTAATTAACTGGAAATTTTGTAAAAAAAAAAAAACTAATTTTTCTTACAGCAGGCAACAATTGTTAAATATAAGTTCAAATTAAACACACTGTTTTTAGAACTTTATCATTTAGTTTAGAAATATCTTATAAAATTGTTTAAATTTTAATTTAAAATTTGTTATACAGCATGAACAACGGATCCTTGACGCCATGGTATGTGAGCAACGATACAGCTGAACGAAATGAGAGAGCAAAAAAGGCTTACACAGCATTACTCACTGTGACTGCACGTACTCCCAACAACGACGCATATCGAAACTTTTCCGTGGAAGTAAGTTAAGACAAAATATGTATACACAAAATAGCTAGTCAATGGTGTATTCAAACTGTATAAACTTTTATTATTAAGCAATTTAAATTTCATACAAATCTCTAGAGAGTTTTGTAGATTAAAATATATTAGTTAAATTCCAAAATTTGATTGAGGGCAAGTAAATAACGTTAATACTGACCTTTGATTTTTGAATAGTTAAAATATCTTATTTTTAAATTTGATTTAACCTAATAAATCCATTACAACCAGGGTAACTATCTACTGGAATTTCAAAAACGATTAGTAAAAGAAAATTTGAAAGATAACTGTAATTGGTCTAACAAATATATATTTTATGATGGGCAATTGAGCCCCATCCAAAGATGAGATTTCCTTACTAAATACTCTGGGACAGGTCGTTAGTCCGTCGTCCGAGAAAGTGATAGCAAGTCCAATCACTGAGTTGATCCCTCGTTCAGTAAACAAAATCATCCGTATCTGAGTCTCAAGCCTGAAACAGTGTAGATCAAATACTGCCGTGTTACTGTTGGGCCATACCGTCCCTTATCAACAAATTTACAATTTTTTAATTTTATTTGATATTTTTACTAAAGTATATCGATTTTATCGTTCAAATATGTCACATAATATTATACTTACATTAGAATAAATGGTTCATTCAAGTTATAATCTAATATTTGTATAAATAATCAATGAATTTCGGATGAAATTACTAGTTACTTAATTTAAAATATATATATATATATATATATATATAAAGCTATAATCGTGTGAATATTTTTACTTTTTTAATAATCAAATGCTTATAGGTTAAACGTGTGGCAGAAGAGAAGTATAACTTTACATTTGGCAACGAATCAGTATCAACATTTGTTACATCTTTTTACGATGCAGTTTTATTGTATGGCTTGGCGTTAAACGAGACACTAGCTAGAGGGGGTAACAAATCAGACGGTGCGGCTATAGTAAAAGCTATGTGGAATAAAACGTTCACCGGTATTACCGGTGATGTCAATATTGATGCCAACGGTGACCGTATCGCTGATTATTCTTTACTTGACATGGATCCAGTTACAAATGAATTTAAGGTATTAATGCGTCAATAACATTTTATAATACATGTTAAAATATGTGTAATTGTAAGAATTAGGTTTCTTAGTGTGAACATAGTAGGCAATTTCAAGACAAAGTCCCAGTGGTGTGGTAAAATATTTAAAGTTATGTTTTATTCTTATATACTTTGAAACTGTATATTTACTGTTTCATAACATGAAAAAATGAACTTTTTCGTTCAACTTTTTCAAACGCACTTGAATTATAAGATTGTTGAAAGCACTCAAACTCTTGTTACCTCTCTCTTCTCTTAGAACGATCACTTAAAAATTTATCCATAGTATACAAATGAAAATGAATTGATAAAATTAGAAAATATTAGTAAGCGAATCGACTGACTTACACTACTCAGTAAGATCTTTTGATACAAATATTGAATTAATTAATATAATTTAATTATCAAAAATATTATGGAAACAAAAAAAATGATTTGACTTATGAAAAAACTTTTACATCATATTAAGAACTAGTTTAAATACTTGATTGATGATGATCAGTCTTACACCCTTCTATTTTCCGAACTTAATATGGTACAGAGGGTGGTGGTTTTCTTTCATATGTTAGACTCTAACATATGAACTTTGACTCTCTAACAGTTAGAGAGTCAAAGATAGCTTTTGTTTATGCCAATGATGGACGGGACGGGTATTATGGCCGTCTTGCACCAAATACCAATACTACCAATGAGAAAATCACAAGGAAAATCTTGTTGTCACCCTGGGGATCGAACTCGGTAACCCATGTGATAAAACATACGTTTCTATCCACTACAATTGCCGACCTCTTAGTAAATATTTGTTATATTTTAACTGAAAGTTCTAGAAGCAAATAAAGAAAACTATTAGATGGTTTTAAATCCGTATTGTCTTTCATAACATTTCATTGTTTTGATAATGTTAATCTTCAAAATGTATTCGCTAATGTTTATTCTTCAAAGAACCACTTGAAAGCACATAGCGACCCGTTTCCGAGCACTTAACACATTCTTTCCAGCTTGATGCGTTGGAAAATACCATATTGTTTATGCTATTTGGCTTTTGTTTCATCATTAGTATTATTTTATTTTTATATACAGGCTTTAAAGTAGTGACTTTATAAAAATAGTGTACCTGTATTTTGGCTTTTACGGTGTAATATAATATAATTTCTCTAAATTCATCTGATATTTTGTATACTTGCTACCGTCAACAGTCAGTTAAAATAATGATAAATGTTTTCACATTTGTCTTATACCACAGCTACCTAATGGAAATGGACAAATTTTAGATTGTTGCGACTGTTTCGGTCGAAGGAAATTGATAAATAATAAAACCTGTTACCCCGTGGGTAATGTATAAATAACAGCTACTGTATTTAACTAGAGAGAACACCATGAGAACTAAAAACTTTATAATTATTTTCAAACTTGAGTGATCTAGTGATCCGTTTATCATAAACCACTCTCGATTACTCGCAAAATAAATATAATATTGAAAAAAATGTTTTTCTTTTTAAATTACTTATATGTTATGATTTATCAATTATAAATTACTTATTATCATCGAGTAATTAATTGGATTACGATAAATAGATACTCTGTATATTTGGTATATTAATATACCACATTATGATAGTTATGTAATGTCATATATATATATAAAATTTGTGACTTGTATGCTTATTCAATATAATATAATTATATTGTATTTACATGTGCACAATATATAATATATACAATATATATTATATGTGTATACAATAAAATTAGTATTATTATTAAATTAAATACAACTATTACATCTTTATTAATATTGATGTTATATAAGAGAGAGGAGAGATTTCTCTGTGTTTACCAGTATGCTGGTTTAAATTAATGTAGCTAATTTTACTTTTTTAGTGATCGGCAGAAATTAATGTTCCATCTCTCTCAAAATTTATTAAAGTTTTAATTTCCTTTCTTTAACAAAATCGTGTAAAAAACAATGACTCAGTCATTATACTGTTTTTACGTTATAGATAATGTTTTTTTCTCGTAACTAACTGTCAAACAAGCAAATTATCAATAGCGTTTTCCACTACATTGTTTAATGGTGTAAAGTTGAGTTTGTTAAACTATAATAAAATTATATTCTTTTCTAATTTTCGTTAACACAGTTCAAGTTTTTCAACTTACTTAAGTGTAATGATAACATCGGTAGCTAGCACTTTCATACTTTTTGCAACAACTTTATAGTATTTGTTTTACGTCTAGTTTCGAGATCTACTCCAATACTGGACGTGGGTGTACGTGATCACACATTGGTTTCGGGCACTTGTGAATTGGCTCAATTTCGAACTTGGCGAATGTCCAAAATGGTTTAAGTATGAGTATACTTTTCTATCGTTAATTCCTTTTTTAAAATACGTAATAATTTTTTATTTTTCCGATGTTTACAATATCTTTTACAATTGTATTATAAAAATAATTTTTATAGCGAGTTAATACATCTATATTTATTTGGTATGAATAATACACTTAAAACTCTAGTATTTATATAATTCTATGATAATNTTGTGAATTGGCTCAATTTCGAACTTGGCGAATGTCCAAAATGGTTTAAGTATGAGTATACTTTTCTATCGTTGATTCCTTTTTTAAAATACGTAATAATTTTTTATTTTTCCGATGTTTACAATATCTTTTACAATTGTATTATAAAAATAATTTTTATAGCAAGTTAATACATCTATATTTATTTGGTATGAATAATACACTTAAAACTCTAGTATTTATATAATTCTATGATAATATATACAGTAGAACTCCAATTATCCGAATTAATGGGGACCGGGACCCATTCACTGACTAATCAAAACAAACAATGACAGGTGACTGCAATGCGCCGGAACTGGAGTGGGAACTCTTACCACGTGTTGTGCCTACACTGACGCCGCGGACTTTGGACAAATTTTTTTCTGATTTTTTCTGAAAGTGATTCGGATAATCGGCGATTCGGATGGTCGGAGTTCGGATAATTGGAGTTCTACTGTAGTTTTAACAGAAGTAAGTATCGACAAATGTTTAATACTAATATGTTAAAAAATTGATTTTTTAATGACATATGCATATATGTTATGCCTAATAATGTTTTATTTAGGTAGAAATTTTTTATTGCCTACCTATAATTTCTTATAATAGAGTCCGATCCAGTAAAAACTAAAATAATTTTCTGTCATCGAGTTGAAAACATAAGTGCAGATGATTGCCCAATCTTTTTGTCAATTCAACTGTTTACTAATCTAAACTACGCCCAGTACGTAACTATTAATTACTAGTTATTCTATCAACACATTATTAAAATATACTTTTTTTTAATTTTATAGCTTAAATATTTTATTTTTATATACCTAAAATCTGAAATACGAACACAAAATTACAAAAGTGAAATTCATATTATGTAATGTTATCAAATTATAATATATTTTTTTTTAATAATATTTATTATTGTAAATTTTTTAGCTTATTGAACTTTTTTTTTAAATAGCAAGTCTGAACATAAACGAATTGATCAGTTGAAATTAAGTTAAATATTTAGCTAACAGGTGTACATATATATGATTTAGAATTTAGATCTACGTTAACTTAATTTTAACTTGTTAATGTTTTGTTATATAAAAAATAAAGTGTAAGTAGGAAAAAATTGAAGTCCAATAATATTTGATTACTCTGCTGATATTTTGTAAACCTAATAATACTTAAATTAACTTAATTCAACTTTTGTTAATATTATTATCTCAAAATAAATTTAAATTAAATTAAATTTATTTAAAAAATGATGGATTAATTATTAACTTGTTAACTTTTTTCGATCAATTTAATTTTAATGAGTTTTGAAAAATCAATAACTTGCTCAGTCTTTAGAATTAATATAAAAATTACATTTGTGTATACTGGGGTTTTAAGTATAATCATACTAAAAATATTTAATTATAATCAAATACTGTAAACAAACAACTTACTCATTAATTAAAGCTTACAAAAACTCGTATTTCATTTATTTTTAAAATGTTTGATATATATAAAATATTAGTATTAAATTAATGGTAGAGACCTCTTTTATGTATGTAGAATTTTAATTTTATTTATAATATAGTAGTTAAAGCTAAAAAAAATGAAGAGATTATTATTCACTAGTGATTAACCAAAAGCCAACCACATTAAATCAATGTGATTGGCTATTGTGTATAAAAAAAATTACCTTCACACTTTTTGAAGGTTAAAAATAATTTAAAAACCAGCTGAATTATTTAATAAATAATTTTTCTATATAAAGTGAGATGACGAATTTACGTTTAATTTTGAGTAAAAATACTATTATTTTAGGTTTCAAAATTTAAAAAAAAAAATTAGAATCATTTTATTTTTTAAAACAATGGTGTATTACATTAGAACAAGTTATCTATATACACATAAAGTTCAATTTCATTTAGAGCTTTTTTAGTAGAAAATTAATATTAAATCAAAAAGTGTTGAAATGTTTTTGTATTGATATTTTATGAATTTTGAGTTTCTTGATATTAATTTCTAAAAGATTTGTTTGGTTATTGTGCGAAGGTTATACATCATTGTTAGACGTTGACGTGTATAACATAATATTTTATATATTGTTGACGAAATTACACGAAAATTACAACAGTTCATAATATTTTTCTTTTTAACATACAGGAATCCAAATAAATACTTGGTCGTGTTATTTTCATTCTTTTGTTGCGATACCTTCTTGACACGGTTCAAAACTGTAGTTTTTAAGATATAAAATATTCGCATAAAACTACTCGGTAGTGTACACGCATTTTATAGAAACCACTAAACTGTATTAGATGAATAATTATTTTTAATATTAATAGCCGCAAGTCCTGGCAGATGTCGGAGTGTACTAAAATTTAAATTACTACAATCATTGTTTAAAAGATATATTATGCATTTAGTAACAAACTGTGGTTTAATTATGTGTTCTGAGAAAGTTCTGCTTTGAAAAACGATCACGTACTTAATGGTATACTACTTGCTCAGGACATAAATGAATTTAAAAGAGTAGGTTGGTTTGTAATTAACTTTCTCGAAATTTGTTTACTTTGTCGTTGTCCCTGCAAACTTACTTGCAGTAATTTTACGAATATTTTTGTCTTATTTCGAGGGAATTAGTTTTTAGAATGAACTTTGCTCTGAAAATAAGTAACAAACCGCAGAATATTATTTATGAATCAACTCAATAACTCTAACAATTATCATAAGTCGATGCTTAAGTTGTAATATTGAATTTTTGTATCACAACAGTAGAAACGCAGAGGTGGTGAGTTGTTTAACAGATGAAGGACAAAATAAAAAATAAATCAAGATTTCGACTACAAAGTTTTGAACATTTGTCACCTGACCAGAATAATTATTGTAATCGTGTGAATAGGACAAAAGTTTTTGTTTACATATGATAACACATGGTACTTTGAATGTCGTTTTTATTTTAACTTTTTTAGTAGTGTTTTTGTATGACGTGGATTTGTCCTTAACATTTACTGAATTATAAGAAAAACCGAGTGATCATTGTCGTTTGTATTATTCAAGAATAGTAAATTTTTCTACGGCTTACTAAATGATGACTTTGGAAATGATATACATATACATACATGTATAAATAGACTCCATAAATAGGCACATTTAAGTTTCCGTTATAACTATTTAAAAAATATTTTTTTATTTAGTTTTTTTTTCTAACACAATTAATGGTCAAGAAAAACAAAATCTCAAATATTTAGTATCAAAAACAAAAAAAGTAAGAATATACTCTTTTGTCAACATTTTTGGCTAAATTAGTATTAATTACCTCATTTCAATATGGTAGTATAGCTTTATTGTAATATATATAAATGATTTGATGAAAAACTGAGAAATTTTTTTTTAAATTAATTTTTTAGATAATTTGACTAACTTAACTTTAACTAACAACGTGTTTCTTTGTCACAATTATGAACAAAATCATGAAAATATAGATAGGTTTATTATTGTAAAAAATCGTGAAATAACAATAAATTTTAGTATTTAGTGCTATAATGTAATATATATTTTATTCAATAAATGCATTTTTTTTTATTGCTTTTTAAGACCATAGTTGCATCCCCAAAAGTGGAGGTTCCTTAACCATTGATTCACCGGTACGGGTTGTTGATTGCCGGAGAGAGGGATGGAGACTCCAATTACCAAACTGATCTCTCGCTTGGCAAATGTAGCCGCCCGTGACCGAGTTTCGAACCCTAGACAGTTGTGTTAGGGGGTCGGCCACACCATTCTTCTATAGTACTAAATATATACAATATATAATGTAATACAAGATGATTCTTTTATCATTCACCACTTAATTAATCAAATTTTTAAAATTATATTGACAATTTTTTATTGGTTTCTTTTAGTGACATTTAGTTTTCAATTTATCAGTCATAGTATATTTTATATTTATTTCTTATACCTTAAAAGGGTGTCAACTTTTATTTTTCAAATGGGAAATTCAGCTTATTTATTGGATAATGGTCTAATTATAAAATGACTGGTTTATAAGAAAGTTTTTGACCAGTACTTTAGACGTTATTTTCATTTTTGAACCTAGATAGACGGGATGAGTGAGGCTGAGAAATGTCTGGTGATAAAAGTAGCACCACCCATTGCTTACCTCCAGTCATTACTTTAAACACTTAAAAACTGACATTTTTCAGCAGTATAAAGGCTAAATTATTCAAAGTCACTATAAAATATTTCTGAAATATTTGTTATAGTTTAAATCAATTAGAATTTGTAAATGTTGAAAGTGTTCGTAAAATGTTTAAATATACAAAAAGAATATTAGTTTTAGATATTGACAATAGCTGAGTAAATGGTAATCATAGTACATAAGTTGTTTTATAAATTGTAACGTTCATTATGATGAATTATTGGTATTAAAATTATTTTGTTATTCTAATGGCGTTAATTCGTAACAAAACAGATTATGGAAGATGGGTATTATGCGTTCTATTATATTTGTTTTTATAATTGCTCGTTTCCTGTATAGTAACGCTTAAAAACAAAACATATTTTCAAACCGAACTTAGGAGATGTTTATTTTACTTTATCAATTGTTTATTTGGTAGAGGAAATTTTGAAAACATTTTGTTAGCAAAAACAATTATTAGACGTGTATTTACCAACATATAAAGTAAATTCGTGAAAGTGGGTTCGTGATAAATATAGCTTTAGTAAAAATAAATTATAAATTGGGTTTCACTATGACACGACTTATGTCGCAATAATGAAGTCGACTCCGATTTTGATGGTAGTGACCCGTATATTGTTGATGAGCAAAAACAGATTATTAAAAAAAAAAACAAAATGATGAACACAATTAATAATAATCTTCGCATAATATGGCAACACTTGGCTGGCGTTGGCGACGCGGTGTCCGATCCGGACGTTAAAAAGTTAGCAGCTTTGATGATGACTGTGCGGAGTAGTATCGGTTCGTCGTAATCGGTCGTCCGACACGTCCGCCGGACCCGTTGGGCGTACATCGCGACACGAAGAACACTCAACGTGTCATTAGCGGCGGGTCGTCGTCGGCCTACCGGCACTTGATGGACCAACACCGACCGTGGCGTATGGCACACGGTGTTAGTCAGTCAAACTACCAAATGGAAATAGTGGTGCGATGGCTGACAGAGGTGGCGCGGGTCACATATTATAAATGTATTACATACATTTCTAACACTTGTCCTTTTTTTACAAATTGTTTTTTTATAAATTGTGTTTGAAAAATTGTTTTAAATAATTTCTAAATAACGACAAATATTAGATGTGAGAGCAAATGTATTGCGTTGAATAAACTATGAAATAACATTTAACAATACAATAACTGAACAATGAAGAAATTTTGGATTATCTTATCGACTTTACTGAGTATAGTGTTCCTTAAAATTTCCATAATACTTAAGCTGTAAAATAAAACATTTAAAGCTTGTTTATTCGAAGGAAATTTACAATTTGATACGTAATTTTACCTACTAAATAAATTTATCAGTGATCTATGTAGTGCTCAAGTGTGCATGTGTGTGTTCCTAAGCTAAATAAATAAATAATTCAACAATTTATAATAATAAACAGTAAACGATGATAATAATATAAAAAAGTAGCCTTCTGGCTCAACATCAGTAATTAATATTTTCAATGACAAGATGAAACTCTATAAAACCAATGAAAACTAAACATTTTCAACAATAACAATTACACATAAAAAAATACATCTCAGATAACTAACAAATTTAAACTATAAAAAAATATACACAAACTAACAGCATACCATCATTAGAGCACCATTTCAATTTAACAGTGTCATCAATACAATATCTTNCATTAGAGCACCATTTCAATTTAACAGTGTCATCAATACAACATCAATGATCTTTGACATTACTGGTAGAGTACTTTTTCTTATTGAATATATTAATATATCTTAATATATTGCACACTGCAGTGTGTTAATCTATTGCTAATTTTAAACAGATTAAACAATTCTTGATAGTAAATTTTTATGCATAAAGATCGTTTTCAAATATCTGTTTTAGTATTGATATGAATTTTAGAGCATACGATATTTTATTATGGAAAAATAAAAAAATCATCAATTTTTAAAATAATCATAAATAAATGATTATTATTTATAAATTTTTTTTATTACCTCATTAGAAAACAAGTTAATTTTTTTTTCTACAAAACTTGTAGAGACCAGGATTTAAAAAAAAATTTTTTTGTAACAATATTATTCTTATAAAAATATTTTTTTTTTGTAAAAAAGAAATTAAAATTTTTCCAGCCGTTTTTATTAAGCATCAATTTTATGTTTATTTACAAATATTTCGTACTTCAGTGAATTAAAAAAATTATTCTATTGATGTTCATAAAAACCAAATCAAATTTTTTTTAATTATGAAATTAAAATTAAATTGTGTAAGTATTTATCAGTTTGGTAAGTAATGCATTAAAATAGCCAAATCTATATATTCAAGAGAAAACTTAGTATGAACTTAAACTCATTATAGTTTAGTTAGTTCGAAATACGTAAAAAGCTGACTGCATAAAAGTTTATAATGTATTATGATTTTAAATTTTATATTTATATTAATTTTATGTTAATTAATTAAATTTATTAATACAAACATAAAATTAAGTAGGATTTTCGTTTTTTAAGTGTGGAAATGGTCATTAAAAGTAGGTATAAAACGTTTCGATAAAGTGCTAAAAGAATTTTTTTTTTTCAATGTATACTTCTAATTAAAAAAAATATTTATAAATCAATTTATCTTAAATGTATTAATTGTAAGAAAAAATGTTAATTTAGATCTCAAAAAAGATAAAATGTTTAAATAGTTATAAAAATAAGATTAACTTTGTTTTTGTTTAGAATTAAACAAAATACAAAGATTTCTAAAAGAACAATTTCTTTTATATTAAGCATACCAATTTAGCGGCACATTGTCACAAATGTACCAAAATTGCCTATATATAATGCCGTTTATTAAACAATTAATTCTGTAAAAACAAATAATATTTATAAACTCTTTAAATTGCTTTTATTTTTAACTGTTTTTAAACCATTAGTTTAGTTTCGATTCGTTTTTAATAAATCGAATTTTAATTATTTAATCGATATAAATATTTTATAGGTATAATTTATATATTTTTCGTTAGAAAATATTTTAATCATAAATTAGCTGAGCGGTATAATTTATGTGAAACAATATTTATGTAGTTTTTGAAATCATTGTTCAAATATTACTTCAGCAACAACTGTGTGTCAAAGTTTTGTTTAAATCGTAATAATTCTTTGAAAAGGAATGTACTACGTTGAATGTTTGCTCAGAAAAACTATCTGAAAAATATATTCTTACACAATCTTTTTAATGTACCTTAAGAAAAAGTTTAGTATTGAAAATATATAAAAAAAACAAGTAAAGTGATTGATCTACTCTTTTTATTTAAATAACTAAAAGATTATTTTTTATGTGATTCGTGTAGAATTCCATGTTTTATCATTAAAATACTCACTACTTATAAAATTAATTGTTAAATTTGAGCTACAAATAATTGAATATCTAATATTTGTGAAATTATATTACAGTATTCTTAAATATTCACTATTAGTTCTGATAAAAGTGTAAATATAAGCTTATAAACAACACAAAAATTGTAATCTTCTATCGTATAATATGATTCTTAATTTTTTGTTTCATCAATTAAATGAAACGAATAATTTTATTGAAATTTTTCAAAAGACCATACATTTTTAAAATTACAAGAATTGAAAAAATAAAAAATTGTGTGTTTTAAATTTTATTATCAAAATAATAGTAATGTTTGTTTTGCGTCGCGGATCCGACTTGACTGTTGTGTTATTGTACAACTGCACAACAGGCCGGTGTTTTATTATGTCTCCTGGGCCGACAACAAAATAACCAGACTTCTATGCTATTAAAAAGATTTTATTACTCTACTGTCATAGACCAAAATGCTAGTTTACTATCTCCAATTTTCAAGTTCCCTACGGGATACATAGTATATGAATTCGTCCGGATGTTAGTGTTGATTCGTTGTCAGTTATCAAATGCATTGTTGAATTCACAGAAGTCCTATTGACTTGACTAATGAAAAGTTAGATAATTTTTTTTTTGCATTGGATTTTTCACCATTAATGTACCTGAAATCTTATACTTACTGTATTAGGTGGAAAACTTTTTATCTATCATAGTTTTCTAGGGTCTCCATATCCCTATTTCAAGTTTTCTAATTGAGCAGCAGGTTAGAGGTCTCATTAGTATTGTCGTGAATAAGCTTAGGATCCTTGAAGTCCATGCCATCGGTTAGGCATGCCGGATTTAGTTTTGATAGACACAGTAGATCTTACGTTCTTTTCTGATCCTTAACGGGCAGAGGATAACCCTCTGTTCCCGGTTTGATTACCCATCACATGATGACTAGTAGTTCCAGGTGGTACATTACTGTGCATCATAAACTATGGCGAAAGGGAATAGTGGTAGCGAGTTTCTGCAAAACCCTTTAGGAAAGGTCTCCGCTATACTGAGTAGTGAGAAACTACGGCGTACTTTTATCGCCAACGCGGTCTACCTTATTATTGTGACAAGTATATCTTGTAGTGTGGTATCCGGATATGGTCTAGGGTACCCGAAGATCTCCGCACCAGTGCTTCCGTTAGCCGGACGACCTTCGGCCGGCAGAATTAGTTATGGCACTTTTGAGGTACTGGGGGATTTATGAAAGACATGTATAATTATATCCTGAAACATCATTTTTTGTATAAAAATTAATTGATTACATAAAATTTAAGACTGCTTTCTTTTATTAAACATATTTTCTAAAATATTTTAAGGGAAATAAAAACTTTTTACTTTTTTTAAAAGAATAGATATTTACGTCATGTTATAAAAACCAATAATTCATTGCAATAAATTAGATGTACTTCAAGTAACTTAAAAATAATTGAGTATTAATAATTTAATCTGTGATTAGAATTCTGTGATTTTAAGTGTTTAGAAAATTATTGCATTATCCTGTGATATGGTTTAAATTCGATAATTCTTTATTGCAACTTGCTTCAAAATAAATGAATATGTATATTTTATTTATTTTATAAAAATAATGATGCATTTCGTTGTATTGCATAAGAAATTCAATTTTTTTTCATATATAGTGTGTTCTATTTTGGACAAGACATTCATTTTCTTAGTAACTATTGAAAATTTATAATTTTTGATAAGAGAAAGTTATTTGGTTTATTTAACTGAGCATTATCATGTGGTCAAGTAATACTATATTAATGTACTCGTGTATTAAACACAAGTTTTTTATCGTGCATTCACCAATGTGAAACATTTTCATATATTCGTATGGTATTAAAATTATCAAGTTTACAAAAACATCTAGACACTTGCAACAGTTAAATAGAATCTTAAAAATGTTGATTTGTCAAGACCGTGAAGTCCATTATTAAATGAATAAATGGGACATTCATTAGTTATGTCACTCATTGACCGGTTTTGGTGTCTTACTCCATTCTTTCCTTGGTAGTTGGAAACCCGGTAATCTCTGTTCTGGTTGAGATACAAGAACATAGTTCTCATAGAATATTTTTATTAATAACTATCATATGTACTAATTATTAATAACTATCATATAAATTGAAACTCATTATTTCTAACTCTGGTATTATGAAACCAAGTTAATGGTGAATTTTTACTTCTTAATCCAAATATTTAAACAATATTAAAACGTAAACATTGATCAAATAAAAAATATCATAAGAACAAAATTATTTGTAATTTTTTTCTCTATTATAGTCACTTTGTATTTAACTAGAGTTTATTTATAGCTAGAGGTGCTTTGCTAAAAACTGGATTTTAATTTTGTTGGTAGATTGTTGCAAATTACATAGGAGTAAAACAAAAATTGGAATACGTGCCAGGAATGAACATCCATTGGGCTGGTGGTAGAACTAGTCCTCCGCCCGATACTCCAGCTTGTGGATTTGACAATTCTCTCTGCAAAAGTAAGAAAATTTCATTACTGTCTATTTCGTATTCTTCATAAGTGATCACATCCAAGGTAAATTCTTAATACTTTTTTCTATTGAAGTTCTAAGTTCAAAATAACTAACTTTTACTACAAATAAATAATTTGTTTATCAACTTTAGGAATTTGAAAGATTTCTAGTTTTGTATACACATTTGTAAAAAATATTATCAAAACTATGTATAAAACAACCTTTTTTCGACATTGAATAATTTTTTTATAAATGAAATTATTAATTTTCATTCGTTTTTTGTAGCGATGCCTGGTTATGCAATTCTAAGCATTGTACTTAGTTCAGTAGTCGTTATCCTAGCAATAGCTTCAGCACTTATATACAGGTAAAACATTTTTTTGTAGGTTTATTAAATGCTACATGATTTTTTCTAGAGTAAATTTTTTTTTTAATAATAAAACGAGGACTATCAAAGTTATTCGTTTTATTATATTTTAGTTTCTTTTTTATTTTGTTCTAATATATTAAATAATTATAAATAATAAATAATGTCTTCAATGTTTTATTCATTATTTATCCAGTGCAATTATAAAAAAAACTGTAAGAGTTATTAAAAATTCTTTACTAATTAAAATTAAAAATATATAGCTCTAAAACTTTTAACTAAATTATTTTTTATACATTATTTTATTTTTTAATTAATATTTAATGACTTAGATACTTATTTACAAACCATAAATAACATTTTTTGTTTCTTCTTAAAAAAAAAATTAATTCCATTTAAGACCTCACTCTAAAACTCGAGTGATACGATTAAATAAGTATGAAGGATTAGTATTTTGTAAGTCAGAAAAATTTAACATCGTCTGTGCCCTCCTGATTAAACACCTGTCATCCTTTTATTAAACCCCTTATTATATACTAGCATATAATAAACCCTTAATTTCTTTCAAATATTATGTATGCTAAAACATAATTTCACTTTGATATACTTTAATTTTACAAAAGAGATAATTAAATTTCCATTTTTACCTCTAATAAATCTGTGTACTTCAAAAAAATTATTTAGAAATAAATTCTTTTATTTGAGTGTACTGTACAGCTATTCTGTAAAAAACCTAAATATATTATGCATGTAGACATAGTTTTAATATGCACTCTAGACTCTTAAAGTAAAACGTATGTAATTATGTTGTCTATATTATTAAAAATAACTATGTTGGGTGTTGTATTATTATTAATAATTTTATATTTGACGTCCTCTTTTAAAAGCTATTGCTTGTGTAAAATTAAATTGAGAAGCCTACATATGAGAAACAAAAATGTACCCTTAGTTACACCTACAAGGCTTTTATCAACGAATATATGAAAGTTCAATAAAATATCTCTTAGAATAAGTAATAATAACCCATTAAAATATTTAAAAATTCCATTTTTAGCTCCAAAACGAAACTGAGAAAGTTTTACTGTATTTTTTTATGCCTGTCCATGATAATTTTGAGCTTTTAATGGACCGATTTTGTTTGTTTAATCGTAAAATAACCAAAATTTAATATAGTTAAACCTAAAGTGGCGCCAAAAATGTGAAAAATTTCTTCAATTTTAGAAATTTTTTAAATTTCTAAATTATTGTAAAAGATAGCTTTCTCAAAATGTTTTTCCTATATTTTAAACTGCTATTAGTTTTTTTTTTTTTTTGATTAATCTTCTCTAGAGTAATCTAGAGAAAATAATAAACTATAATTTAATATTCTTAGTATGTAAAATTAAGTAAAATTAAAACTATATTAAAAATATTATTAATTTAAAAAAACTAAAAAATATTAAAAATATTAAACTCAAAAGCCACAAAAAAATTAATGAAAAGTCGCGGATACGTATTTCGGAAACAATGTTACCATTATCAACGCTAAACACATACTATTCTTAGTATGATAATCGAATGAAAAACCAAAGTACAGTAAGAGTTTGAAAAAGATCACCCACGCACGCGAAAAAATTACATTACTCTCTGCTTATTCTTTAAAAATTTGCCGAAATTACTGTTTTTCAAACTGATGTCAAATTAAAATTTTTTGAAGGTATTACAATACATATAGAAAGAAAACATACAATTATTGTTATACTATGAGTAAATGTAAAATACTAATTAATGTGAAATTTAACAGATTTGTATTAAAGCGTTTATCATAATAATGATGTTAACAACCGTCACATATTATCGATACTTGTCCCAAATTTACCGGAACCCCATTGTGCTGTGTATTTTTTACTCGTTCTAGTTATTTTTAAACCCGTGTCTACAATTATAGAGTATGTGATATTCGTTGTTTTAAAATTAACGTCTATATTTTTTTATGAGGAATTCATGATAAACATTTTAAAATGTTTGTTCATGATAAAACCAAAATAATAAAATATTTACTTGGAATATTTACTTTCACCTATGGTAAAAACATAGAACATATTCAAAAATTAACTTTTGTTATATTTTATTATAATAATAATTTCTATACTACATTTTTTTTCAGACATTATAAACTGGAAGCAGAAATTGCATCAATGACGTGGAGGGTTAATTATAATGATATTATAAGAGTTCCACAAGAAAAATGGAGGACAAGTATGACTAGTCTTATAAGAAGAAATAGTCAAAGGGTAATGATAAAATATATAATTGCTTATTGTATTTAGGTTTATAATTTGATTAATTTTAATTCAAGTTTAGAATCATAATTCATTGGCAATTAAAATAAATATTTTAATCACCTTATTCAATAAATTTGTCTGAATATACTTTACGGTGACTTTTCTTAAGTGATCTTATAAAAGAGTAACACTTCCGTGGTAAAATGTTTCGATGCCTTCATTATATTTGTGAAACTTGCAAAAACATTGTCGGATTATTGTTTTTTTTACGGGAAATACAAATACCCCGTTAGGTTAAAATAATCGCATTAAGTGAATAAACAATAAAAACTTTTATGAACAAGTTTTATTTTTAAAATTCACGAGTCAGTTTACAGCTGACTTGTTTGCATTTTAAATTATATGTTTTTTATACAGTGTATATATAACAGTAATCAATCTTCTTAACTTCAAATGCTCTAGTCAAAACAACGTTATCTTTTTTTTTTAAATAAACTGAATTTTTATGACAGAAGTTATTAACAGTGTAATATTTTAACCATGAATTATATTAATGATAAAAAAATACTTAAATAATTAAATGTATGTCCTATTTGAATGTTTATTTTCAAATAATAATTAGATATTAACACAATTATGCATGTAATTTGATCAAATGATTTTTCTTTAAAGTATAATTATACATATATATGAATAATTATTAATGTGTTAATATGAATCTCCTTGTTTTTAATGTAAGTTATCTTTACAGTATTATACGTTATAAGCTCATAACTGAGTACTGCAATATGATTACATTAACCAATTTTTTATCATTATGTAAATATTTACTCTATATTTAAAAATATTTAAAACTTCTAAAGTATTATTTCAAAAATTGTTATCGATCAGTAATTTTCTTAATTATAGAATTGTTTTATTTTATAAGCTAATTAAATATGTATGTTGCCATTTAAATAAAGTTGACACCCTTAATAGATGAATTAAAAAACAAAATACTTAATAATTATCCCTTCAATGCATGATGTTTTTTATAATTATTTTTTATTATTAGATACCGTAAAAAATAATGAAAGTGTAAAATTTAGTTTTTTCAACTTTTAAAGTTTGTTTTTGTTTAAGAGTAAAATTATGTTTTTCATAATAATAATAATAATAATATTTAGGATTAGTAAAAGTCTGTAGATCGAGAAATATATAAAATTTAAAAATACCAAAGTAATTAACTTAAAATAGTAATTATTTCAAGAGAAATCAGAGTGGTTAACATTAAAAGAATCACTGTGTATATATATTTAGACTATTCACTTTTATCTTCAAAGTTTATACAGTAAAATTATTTCGTACTTGATTTCATTTAATTTATATTATTATATTGTCATATAAAAATTCAAACCCTGTTATTAAGTATTTATAATATATATATATATATATATAAATTGTTATCTTTAATGAAAACTTAGGACTTTTTAAGTGCGTTAGTGTGGGGCCCAAACGAGGAGTCCAAAGCGCAGGGCTCGCTAACAACAAATGAAATAAAATAAAAAACAAAAGTAAATACGTAACAAAAAAATATTGATGATCAATTATAACTTATAAGGTGCAATGAATTTTCTGCTACCACCGCACGTGCGCTTCGTTTGCTGCGCGGACGACACGCTGATGGTGGCGGAAGGCACCTCGTTCGAGGAGGCTGGATCTCGTGCGAACTGCGCGATCAGCGTAATCACCACCGGGGTCCAGCAGGGGAAATTGGACTAAGCCTACAAGACCGAAGCGGTCTTGTTCACGGGCAGGTACAAGATCACTCCTTCAAGGCTCGCTGTGCTGGGGGTGGAGATCCCGCTCAAGGATTCCATGACTTATCTGGGCCTGGTCGTAGATAAGCGTCTAAAGTTCGGGCCCAGAAAGTCATGAATAACCTGGCGGGACTCATGCCCAATTTGGGAGGGCCGAGAGAGATGCGGCGCAGACTATTAGTCAGCGTCGTACACTCGGTCCTCCTGTACGGGTCCCCGGTTTAGGCGGATACACTTGAGTATTCGTCCAAAAACCGTAAAGCCCTGCTCAGGGTGCAGAGGCAAACGGCGATCCGGACAGTTTCGGAGTACCGAATAGTGTATCCTGTCGTCACTGCCGAAAAACGCACCGCTGGACATGAACTCCGCCGAGAGCATGCTCCGGTAGCGTACTCACCTCTCAGAGGAAGCTACGAGAAGCAAGTGGACCAAGTCCCTCATAGGACTCGATCGGGTGGACCGGACTCACGGTGAGATGACATATCGTCTCACTCAAGTGATGTCCGGCCACGGCTACTTTAACGAATACTTACACCGTAATTGCGAAGCAGCCGCGCCGACGTGCGACTACTGTTCGGATCGCCCGGGAGACGCTGACAGCGCTCTGCACATCCTCTTCCCGACTAGGGTTCAACCACCTAGTCTGGTTTATGGTGGACCTGATGTTGAGGAGCCGGGAGGCGTGGAAGCTCGTCCAGATGTTCGCCGAATCCGTCTTGAAAAAGAAGGAGGAAGCGGAACGCCTGAAACAGAGACAGCCACGCGGCCCGGACAGTAGGACCTGAGACGATGATTTAGGCCAGTACCTTAGGTTCTTGTTTTTGTGTTTTATGTTTTGTGAATTATTTTTCCAACCCTCCCTAACGGTTCTCTGGGATCCGGATAACTTCTGACCTTAAAAGATCTATCGTTTTAATAATCAAATCTACGAAGTACATTAAATAGTTCAGTTTAATAAAATTATTTTTTTTTTTCGTTAATACGTTCGTTAGTATTATTTAAAATTAAAACTATATTAGAAATATTATTCATCTAAAACCAAATAATATTTAAATCAAAAAGCCACAAAAAATTACTAAAAAAAAATTTCGGAAACAATGTTACCATTATCAATGCTAAACACACACTGACAACCCGATCGAAAAAAAACCCCTTATTTTTAATCAATTCTATTGCCTCCCGTAATATTAAGTTCTTTGTTTTATGATTTTTATGTTCTTTATTTTTAATGTTCCTTGAGCATTTTTTAACCAGATCCTAAATTTTTTTTGTGTTTGTAGGACAAACAAAAATTATTTATTGACATATAATCACTCCATTAAAAACCATAAAACTAATTAAAAACGTAAATAATTACAAAGAACTTAATATAAGGGAGACAATAAAAATGTTTAAAAATAAGAACAATTTAATTAATTGGGATCTTGGCGAACTGAAAAATTCATTATTATGCTTGTGTAAACTGGCAAAATGTGATAAAATTACTTAGTGATAACGTCACTAGATGATAACGTCTCTAGGTGATAACGTCACTAAGTAATTATATCACTAGAGCTATATAAGGGGTTTTTTTTGTTCGGGGTGTTAGTATGTGTTTAGCGTTGATAATGGTAACAACGTTCCCAAAATACATATCTGCGATTTTTTTTAGTAATTTTTTTTTTGTGGTTTTAAGAGTTAAATATTTTTTAGTTTTAATTCAACTATATTTTTAATATTACATAATAGGTTCCTATTATACCGATGATTTATATGTATGTTCACTAATGTTATTACTATGTTTTTGACTGTTTAGTCAGACATACATAGAATATTAAGTTTAATTAGACGGGTAGCCAGAAATTTTATTCGGAGGGAGGTCGGTGAATTTTTTTTATTATTATTTTTTTTTCATATTTCATCTTTTTCGCTCAAAATCTATTTAAAAGTATAATTTTTAGTAATTAATTCAGTTGTTGCATGAATTTCGGAGAGCGAGATGATCCTGCAACCCCATCAGTAATTCTGATGGTTAATCCATTGAATATAATAATGCAGCTTTGGAACTTTTTATATTTAGTAAATCTTCTAGAAAGAATAAATTTTGATAATTTTATTATTTCAGACAGCCATATCGGACGATCTCATGAGCCTTATGAGTCAATGTGATTATGGGCGTCAAGTGTTCATACAAACTGCATTTTATAAGGTAAGTTTTGTTAATTTTAATTTTATATAATCTCATAATATCTCATCAGTATAATTAATTTTTAAATAATTCTATATAGTACAAATATATTCAGCGCCTTATTTATATTCAGAATTCCCGACCAATTATAGTTGTGTATAATTAATAATAATTTAGAAGAAATTATACTTGGCTAATTAACAAATCAGTTAAAAAATTATATTAAAATTAAAATTAATATTAATTGAGTAATGTGAGGTAATTATAAATGTATAATTTTTAATAAACATCCTAGTTTTTATTTTCAACTTAATTTAATATGATAGCAGCAAATATAAGGGCCAGAAGTTTTTGGTTTATTGTAATCTTCCCAGGATAAAAAATTAATTTAGATTTACCCAACACACACTATAATAGCAAAAAAAAAAATTTGATACCACTATTGTGTTTTCTGATTAAAATTCTAAAAAATATTTGTGGACACTTCTATCAGGGGCAATCTTAGATATAGTTTTTAGGGGGATATAGTGCATTTTTCTATTGGTGGTGATAAATTTTCTGTCTAAATTGCCCATAATCTTTATTTAAAACATTATTTGATTACTATAAAATATAATACAGAATTTTTAAAACGTAGAAAAAGAATAAAAATGTTTTTATACCATTTTTTCAATATAAATAATAATAACACTTTATAGTAATTTCTAATACATTATATATTATCAAAATATATTTTTTTTAATGTAATACGAAATTTTAAAACAAATGCATATTTTTTAGATTTTTAAATTACTATTTTTTTTGTAGTATTACTATACTATAAAGCATAGCTCTATTAAAGATAAAAAATATATATTACTAGATTTCTAATAATTCTAATAGTATACCATTAAAATTCTTGTAATTTAAATTTTTTATAAAAAACCAGTCTATTAAAATTAATATTTTTGAAAAATAAAATGATTACGGTTTTAAGTATTTAAGTATTTTAAGTACGCCCCTGATATTCTAATTAAGTATACATTTCAAATAGAGTTTTTCAATTTTGTTATTAAAATATTTATTTAATTTTAAAATAACATTAAACATTAATACAATATATGTATTCTAAACATATTTTTTCTAAAATTATTGTGAGTTGATATAAATTCTCTTCTATAGATACTTTATGTTACAAATATATATTTTTTTTATCATTTTAATATGGATATTTTTAAATAGAATTGAAATCAAATTTTATAGAATATTGTATTGTTTGTTATCAGTACTATTTGATTATCTTATATAAGATAATAAAATCTTAACGATGTCGAAGTTGAAGTTAATATTTGATGTATAAAAACAAAAAAATATTTTATCAAGACGCATCAAATTAAAATTATCAGTATTTAAGACCTTATGTTTTACTAAAATATTTTATTTTTATTCCTTTAATTAGAATAGGTTAATTTAGCTAGTTGGTCGTTGAAAACTAACACTGCTACATTTTATCATAAATATTTTTACACCATGCAGTTATAAAAATACTTATTACTATGTTATTGCAATTTTTATTATACACGTTTTATTTCAATTTACTTAGTTCGTAATACATATCAATTAGCATAGAAGAAGATACTGATGTGACAATTCTACTCGACTGTACCCGGTGCTACTCACTTCAAACTAACAAAAGGCATTTGTGATTGAGTAACCGTTATTGATATAATTTTCGATGCTATCACTTTTGCCTTATTCATATTATCAATAACTTAACTTGTTTTATTCAACAACTCATCTATCGCCAATTATCATTATAGCCAACCAATTCCGTCTTACTCGGATATACCTATTAACCAATTGAACTAGGAATTCAGGTTCAGGACATAAAACAATAGTTAAACTTTATTATATAATCTCTCTCTAATAACTAAGGTACAAGATTGCCTGTGTCTCCTTCATACAATTAAAACTCTTTTAAGGAGGTAGGGACAATATTTCGAGTGGCTTCTGATTTTTGGTTTTGGTCCTCGTGTATTAAATGGACCCTTAACACATTAAATTCATGATATAATAAATAAAAAACGATTAGTCACTTTAAAATTTCGCGATTAACATGTACGTGTTCCGAACCCATCTTATAATATTCTTTCACATTTTTTTCTAATAATAAGTACTCTATTTACGCGAATTTTTACGCCGAAAACTATAATTAGTACGATATTTATTTACTAGGTATAATAATTTATTTAATGGGGTATAGTAAGAAAATTTCCTCGGGCCCCAAAATTATCAAAAATGTAGTTATAAATTTTTTTTTATTTATCTTTGGTTTAACAAAAATTTAAATAGATATTGGCAGGGCTGCATTTAGGAATTTTGCCGCCCGGTGCACTTAATTTTGCCGCCCCCCAAAAAGTGTTGGGTTGGGTTTTTTAGTTGAGCAAAAAAAAAAAAGTCTTCAAAGCAATTTCCCTTGTTTACATTAGACATCAATTTTAAATTTTAAATTAAATAAAAATAATTAATTTTTAAAAATTGTATACCTATTAAGATTTTTGCCGCCCTTCAAAATTTGCCGCCCGGGGCAAATGCCCCCAATGCCCCCCCCTAAATGCGGGCTTGGATATTGGTTCCCTCGATATAACGTAGTTTTTTTTCTCAAACTCTCGTGATATAACAAGTTTTTATACACTTATTATTGCATCGCCACATAAATAATTATCTGGTAAGACATTCATTTTCTCAGAAACTAGACAATTTTAAATTTTGTTAAGAAAATAATATGAGGTTTGTAAAAAACTACAATAATATGTAGTTAAATTATTTCTTTCTATCTCTTTAGGGATAAAAATCTATTTAAATTTAATATTTTAATGGGAATCTCTATTTTTAATTCGATAATATCTTAAAAATAGAAATAACAAACAATTTTGTTTTTATAATATTTTATATCCAATTGACCGTATGAATTTTAAGATTGTGTAAAGACTTGGATTTCGATTAAAAATTTAGCAATGATTTAGTTTTATACTACTATTTAACTTTAACATGTTGAACAGATGAATTTTTTATCGGATTAAAAATCAAAATTGTAGTAATTTTTTACTCTATAATATTACTGGATTCAAATGGAGGAGGCTCCCTGTTAAGAAAATTAATGTTTAGGCATATTATCATTAAATTAAGAACCTTATAGTTTTAACATATACTATTGTAATTTTTTGAACCAAATAATTTTTCTTTTTCCAAAAATTAAAAATTATCAATAACTTATAAAAATGAGTTTCTTACAGGATTTTGATTTTTTTGTATGTATACTGATAACCAATACTGGATCAGTACTTAGACATATTTATGCATATGAAGTCTTTTAAAGTGCAGGACTAGGCAAAATGCATTGTTAGCTTTGCCCTTCTGTCTGCCCTGGTCAATATTTATATATTCAGAACTTTTAGTACTTCTTTACACATCTTTTAATTTATTTGTTACGAGGGCTTTAATATGAGTCTACCGCTCAAATTTAATTACTGATATGTTTTCAACTTTGAAAACTATCAAATTTACTTATTGCGTAAATATAACAGATTGTAAAAATATCTAAAAATCATCATATTAATAAACAACTTAATAAAAAAAAACTCTTAGTAAACACATAACACTTTAAAGTGTCCATATAAAACTTTTTTGAACTTTCTGGTATCATTTTAGTCTCAGTTTTTATTAATTCACTTCAATTTTGTTAACTTCTAGCTATTTATAGACTCTTTGAAGCAATATAATAGCATAATAGAGATTAAGTATCTTGTAACATATTTTGATAGTATTCCTTTATTTTTATATTATAATAATCTACTATTTTCAAATTTTACAAGATAAAAATGATTACATACTTTTGCTTTAGTTAGGATTTTACAAAAATCCCTAAAGAGTGGTTGTACATCAAATTACATTTTATACTAAAAGTTTAATGAGATTCTGAGAAAGTCCACTGATGGGGACACAATGGGTAAAAAGAAATGTATAAGAATATAAACCTAGATCCAGTTATTAAAAAGAGTATTAAAGATTTTGTATTATATTAGAAAACTAAATGCTTTTATTTTTGATGAATTGAAATATAAATTCCGACTTCTGGTAAAATATTTTTAAATTCTAGATATGTTTTATATCAGCTTAAGTATATAATAAACTGATTTGTTAGATCATTTTATTCGACAAAGAAACTTGAACTCTCCAAAAAAAATGGAGAATTCGTCAAAATAAAAACGAGCTCGTATAAAATCAAGTAAAACTCGTTGGGTTGGATAATAAAAGACTGTTCTTTAAATCCTTTTGTATAACGTTATTATTAAAAGAGCATATTATTCAATTTCATATTTTAAAAATGTATGTATAATTTGCATAACATTTTAAAACAGTATATTATAATGTTAAAAAATTACATAAAAGTAGATTAGGAGAAAAAATTTAGGACAGGTCTGTTATACAAGACATAAAGTACTGGAAAAGGGGTTAGAGGCTCTAAAAATAGGGCAGACCTGGTCCTACTTACTGGGCACGTCATTGTGTGAGCTTATATTAAAAGTTGTTAAAATCATTTTGAATAATATTTAATACGATTTTAACGTAACATAAACGGATTATTTTTATTTTACATCAAAAAATAAATTTTCAACACAAAGTTATAGTTTTTCGATTTTTATTTTTATTATATAAAAACTAGAAAAACATATAACTACCTTGTGATATTTCTAAAAATTTACTTACAAAAAAAAGAAAATGTTTTAAATATATTAAATATTATATCGTAACTCAAAATAATATAAAGAGACGGTGAGTTGGGTAATAGATAAGAGTTACTTTAGTTCGGGTGTGATTCGAGGGTCACAAAACAATATAAGTATTAACTTTTTTTGATTTTAAATCTTACCTGATAATTATTCTCTGTTCTTAAAATAAGTTTAGTAATAGTATTAATAATTGATAAACAAAATAAGACAAGTTTATCTTTTACTTCGCAAATTAACACGTAAGAATTTCGACAATGATCATAAATTTTACGTGAAGTTGAGAGTGCGATTAGAACAGGCGAGACGGTGAAGGATTGCTCTGACTTTTATAATATTTTTTTACCCCGGAAATCACCATTGTCTCATTCTTACAATGTTGATAAGTAATCTTAAAATTAAAACTAAATAAAATAGCACACAATATATAAATAAATAAATTAAATATAGAAATTAATACATGCGAATAATATACAAATCATTTTGATATTTTATAAAATGTTAATATAGTTTTATTATTAAGATAAGAGTAAAAAGAGCTGACAAGTATAATTTTATAAATTTCTTCTGGAAAATTAATGAATTTTACAGGTGACTAATAATCGATTCTTAACTGGAATCGCGTGTAATAATATATTAAACAATACTTTACGTTTGTTAAAAATTTCTTTAAGTTATTTCTTTAAATTATTTGTTTGATAAGAATCATGTCAATTTAATAATATGAATATAATTCATAAATAAAAGTTTTCATTATCTTAAATGAAAATATTAAATGAAAGACTATTATTGTGAACAATATTTATACAGTAACGAGTAAAATACGACAATTGTTGTTGGGTAATTTTTTTTTCTTTAACACTCTATAAAGATTATGTTAAGGAAAAGGATACTTTTAATTTTAAAAACAGGAGTTATGTATCCTTTAAAACTAATAAAACATACAAAAAACACTACAATTAGTTTTGGGTGAAAAAATTAATGTAGAGCACACGCAAAGTAACGGTAATCTCAAATAAAGTTTGCTTATTGTTATGAAAAAAGACTCTTATAGCCGAGGTTTATATATTAATAAAAATATAATCCACGTTGACAAATAAACTTAAAACGTGCCATTGTGGTGACATTTAATAATATGTTTTATTTTATATTTTTACTTGGACTGTTTGGTTAGTTAAGAAGTTTTATTTCATGCGGCTCACGGCCCTCTCGAGTATTGTTTTGGCTCAAGTTAAAGTGTACAAAAGTAGCTTCTTGAAAGTACTGTATTAAAGAAAAAAAGAAACTTTTTGGTTGTTTTTCTTTCGAAGCGTTTTAGACAGTTTTTTGGTAATGTTTAGGATGGCAATCTCATTTAACAACATTTATAATAACAAACAAGTGAATACTAATTGCTGTACTCTATTAAAAACTTTCTGAAAATATTATTCAAAGAATAGAGTTTAAACTTTGTTTCTTGCATTCATTTCAGAATATAAATTCGTATCACAGTTGATAAATGCAATCTTTATCCTTGTGTTTAGATTTATAATTATTATAAAATATTTCATTGATGATTTTTATCGATTTATTACATTCCAACATTAATATGTCAATGTGTTCATATTAGTAATTATGTTCTGATATATCTAATTTTAAATCGATGCGCACCAAGTTGGTCAGGGTAATTTATTTTAGTTTATTAATTTTTAACTTTCCCTAGATAAAATTTTATGATGTGTTTAAGAGAACAAGCGTGTTGGATTAGGTGCATTGCAAATGACAATATTTACGATTACAGCTATGATGAAAATGACTCAAAAAAACAGAATTATTTTCAATTATTTTGATTGCCTGCGAAATCTAAGCGGACAAAAGTATACTATGAGCATAAGATGAACCGAATCAAAAAATGTATTTTCTTGGAATTAGGTATGCCGAAACGCGTATGGAACATTATAGTTATTATCGTAAAAGTTCTAGATAAAAATGTGGTGTTTTTAAACTACAAGATTGGCCTAGATCTGATAAAGTTTACCGACAAGTAAACTTTATAACATTACTCCCGATCAAAAAAAGTAAAGCAATGAAATATTTAAAACGTTTATATCAAATGTATGAATGCATGTTTAAGTTTAACAATTTGAATGACGGCGAAGAAAAAAAGTTTGGATTACAATTTTAATTGTATTTCGGGTAAATAATTATTTTTTAAATCAAAATCTTTGTGCAAGTGTTCATAGTGATGTTGCATATACTTAAAATAATTTCTATACTTTTATTCAAATACTCTACAGGTTAAAACTAACTATAACCTAAACGTATTATAGCAATAAAAGTAATATTTTGGAGTAAGGAGAAAAGAGTGGTGGTTAACTAGACCGATATAGAGACTTGGTAGCATATGAACCATAAACTTTATTGATGTGTGGTTGAAGACACGAATAGGAGCCGCCAAATAATCTCATTCGTAGCATGTTGTTGGTTCTACACCAAAGGCGTTAATTTAATGAACGGTTTCCATGTGTGCAGTAAGATTGGTATAATTTATTCTGAAATGCTTTAAAAGTTGTACATCGACATTAAAACACTATTTTATCTGATAATGTTTCGCGAATGTTATAATTAGTAGACTCGTACTACTAAAAAAATCGTTATTTGTTCGTCTTACCTTTTCGTTTTTATTTTTGACTCGGAGTAATCCCTACAGGCAATGCTTCATTATTTTGAGGAAGAACTTGAAAAAAAACAAGTATGATAAAGCATCATCTCAACAATTCCCCGTACTACAATAAACAAAACTTTTTTTGAACCAATTTTGAATAAACCACACTAAAGTGTTTCGTCTAATATGTATAATAAGTTTTATTTTCAGACACGTATAAGATCCCCAATATATTCAGTTATTTATTATTTTAATCAATGGAAATTGACTGAAACTCCAAATGTAACCGCATCTAGTTTATACATCGGTCTCGGTGCAAAAGTAATGCTTAAATTGAATTAAAACATACGTGTTGAGATTATGTGGGTGGTGATGTTTTACTACCTAAAATATAAAATATCTTCCCTTTGTTGTTGTGACTGGTAGTAAAACATATAGTCGTTAAAAGTGAGGATAAATCACATGTATACGCCACTAGTCGTATTCCGCTTTATTGTATTAACAATATTTTCTGCGAAACGTGTGCCATATGAATTAAATGAATTTCAGTTCCTATAAAACAAATTTTATAAATAAATAAACTAGCGTCATATGGTGAGTCAACAGCTTGGTAAACTAGCTCAATAAAAAACTTAAAAAATTTTTTTCCAATTTTTGAGAATAGTTATTTTTATAGCTACTTTTAAATTTAATTATTCATATGAAATGATTGCTATCTAAAAAAGCTTGTATACAATAAAATAGAAATTCTAATAATTAATTATATAAACTTTTTGATAAGTCTTTGTAAAATAATTATATTACACGACAAGTAATAATTACAAAAAATTGATTTGAATAACCATAGTAGTATTATACTAGACAACCTACCTAAGCATTTCCGTGGCAATAAGTTATGCAGTTTTCCCGTTCCTACTGATACTTTTTAGAGAGTACATTAAATATAAATAAATGTAGATAATTTAAGATCACCTGAATATTTTAATCAGGTGGCCTTTTCTGGTGATTTTATAAGTGAATATTGGTTATTATTTTTAATTTGACTTTCATCATCTAGAATGATTTGATTCATTTTGAAGAATCTCTCTTCAACGAATATAGTAAGATTTTATTTAATTATATTTTAAATTTTGATTGTTTATAACAAAAATTATATGAGAATTTGTTTTGTAATTGCAC
The DNA here is from genome assembly GCF_025091365.1 of Daktulosphaira vitifoliae. Taxonomy (NCBI): domain Eukaryota; kingdom Metazoa; phylum Arthropoda; class Insecta; order Hemiptera; family Phylloxeridae; genus Daktulosphaira; species Daktulosphaira vitifoliae. Next base: position 6,326,184 of record NW_026099576.1, on the reverse strand, counting down.
TATTCTAGTATGCTGACTTTATTAAATTAATTAATTGTTTCAAATTGAATACAGTGATGCCGATATCAAACGATATACCATAATACTAATGGTATAGAACTCATGTGAACTTATTAAATAAGTTCACATTCAACTTAAATTTTAAGTTCGCGAAAAAAGTTCGATAGGTCTATATTATACAATTTTTTAAAATCATTTTGGAAAAATATGTTTTTAAACAACAATACTTTGTATAACTCTAGTATATATTTTAAGTTTTGTTATAGTATTCACTCTGAAAGCAATGAATTTCGTGACTTTATGATAAAAAGATTCTAACATGAACTTTTTTTAAGCGCTTTTTAAAGTTTAGAGTGATTATTTTTGAGATTGGTTTTTAGGATTCTTTTAGATTTAGGTTGAACTTGGAAACTTTAAAAAGTAATAGAAATGCAACAAATATATACAGAGGATGATAAATGTATGATAACACAATTATTTTCTCAGAAACGATTGAATATTTTCAATTTTTGTAAAGAAAATTATTGTTTGATCTATAAAAAATTTAAAATAGTATATTATTAAACAAATTTTTCTTCATAACTTCAATGTTACAATACCTAAACATTAATTTTATGTAATGGGAACCACTATTTTTAATTTGATGATATAATAGAAAAAAATTTTCTTCTTACTTTTTTTATTTCATCAACCGTTTAAATTTTAATTGTTTGAAGATTTATATTAGAATAGAAATGTATTGATAATTTGGTTTATGTAATACTGAATGCAATTATTAATATCGTACGGTATTTAACAAACATTTCAATAGACCATAAATAATTATCGGTATTTAATCTTGACATCGTAAGTAACAGGTGTGTTAACAAGAATTTTCAATAAACTTGTTTATCTGCATCATGAAGAAATTACGATTTCTGTATGGTACACATCAAATTATCAATCGAAAATTGGTCAAACATCGTTAAATTTTAACAAACAATAACAGATAAACAGTTTATCGATTAAAAAAATTATAGAAACAAAATTGTTTGACATTTATATTTTCTTATTAAATTAAAAATAAGGGTTCCCATTAAATTTACAGTTTTTAAACTATAAATAATAAAAAATAATAGATTTAACTTCATATTATTGTAATGTTATTTGAATTAAACAACATTTTCCTTAACGAAAATTAAAAGTTTTCAATAGTTCCAAGAAAATAAGTGTCTACTGCTTAATTGATCAGAGTGGTTACTTTATTTTTAAAGACCATTTTTTAACTAAAAATAAATATAACGTTGAGAATTTTTTTTGGATGTTTAAAGTTACATTTTTTTTTTTTAATTTATCAATTATGAAATATTTTTCATGTTTATCCCTTATGACTTATAATGGTGTCAATATTCACTTTTCAATTAGCAATATACATATTTAACTAGTTAATTTTTTTGATCATGTTCAAATTCAGAAAATAACTGGTAGATGACTACTTTTAGACTAGCATTTCGGATGTTATTAACAATGTAAAGTAATGGTTGGAGTTAAAACCTGGGTTTTATTTTTATCACTAGCCTTACTCCTCCTGCCTAGATATAAATTATTTATAACTTCCTAAGTACTGGTTCAAAAGTTGTTAACGACCAGTCTTTTTCTTAATTGGATCATTATCTAAAAATAATCCAGTTAATTATGTTCTATTTTATCCTATTTCGTAATATTGCACAAATGAATTTTTTTCAATTAGATTTTTATGATCTCACCTAATTAATTTTTGGTATGAATGATATAAAATAATTTCTTAGTTTTCTTTTATGATATCGTCTATACTTTCACACAATCCCTAATATTATAAAATTATATGTTTTATTATACTGATATAAAACTCGATGATGTGTCGTATATGGACTCTTAACTCCATACATTGGATTTTGGTATTTTTACAACTATTCTTTGTAATGAATCGCTTTGTACACAATTAATTTATTTTTTATGACTTTGCCTATCACCTATCTATCTAATAGTCTTTTTTAGGTGAGACACTAATAGTAGTGTCCTTTAATGAAATTTTTTAAAAAATTGACAAAAATGAAGTATGAATGAAATGTTTTTTCTAGAAAGCTTCCGTAAACGAGCATAGTGTTTTTTAATGTACATTAAACATTAAAAAAATACGTTTAAAAATTAGATAAATACATAATATTTCTTATTTAAAATATTTGTCATAAAATAATTATTGTGATTATATTTTTGTTTGCCTTATAGAAAAAAATTCATTGATTTTAACATAGACTATAGATTTTGTATTCATTTAGATGATTTAAACTTTCTGTATATATTTTGAAATAATAAATTATTTACTATTAGTAAAACACTTACTAATGGTAAACACAGAAAATACTGAGAAATTCTCTAATGTAATTGTATATAGAACCTCATACAAATATTCTTTGAAATTAATTATATTCATTATTTTGATTAATATCCATCGATTTATAAATCAAATCACTTATATTATTAGTAAAAAACTAAATTTTTGCTGGAGCCATGCGAAAAAAGTGAAATAACGGGTTTTTCGTTCTCTTATTAATTATTCATTCACTTTTTGAGTTTTATCTTTTTTGCAACAGGTACAACACGTGCTTGGAATAGGTGCCAGTTTGCATGTGAATAATAAACGAGCTGTCGGATTTGCGATAGTGAATGTCTGTTGTAGTGATGGGTAGACGCTTTGTCAAATTACACAAGACTTATCTGCTGAGATTACCACAGGGAAAACAATTTTGTTTATTAAAATATTGCACTCAAATTGTTTTACTAGAACAAAATTCGCTAGGTTGATTTAAAGATACCATCAAATGTTTAAATATTTAAGTTGTTTTATTTTCATTAAAATTAGGAATATATCAAAAATATCTAAACTCAAGATTATAAATTATTTAAATACAGCAATTCGATTTTAGAAATGTAGATTGAAGTTTTATTTAAGATACTTATTCATTAAGCTAAAACTTGGCAATTACATCATTATAGACAACTGTTGAAATGGTTTTTGATATAAAGATCAAACTTTAGAACGTGAGAGCACTATTAATAATTCTACTTCCAAGTTAAAATATTGCTACTCTGGTTTTCTAAAATTGAATTATAGTTTAATTGTTAAAGATAAAAAACAAATATCAATCAATTGATTTTCGGTTTTTAATTTGGCCATTGACGACATAGAGATGCGCAAGGTTCTATTTGGCTACCCTATAAAATAATAGTTTTAATTTTCCTTAATATTCAGGAAACCACGAACACTCGTGTGGCTACATAACAGTTACTTGTTGTGTTTAAAAATTCATTTTTAGTTGTGCATTAATAAATTGATGTATTTGAAAAACATCACATTTATAGTATATAGGGAAAAAACGGTAGTAGTCCATATTTTTGTATTTTAATTTCATGGTTTAATTCGATAGCCTATTATTAGTAGTATAAAGTAATTATTACCCTTTGATTAAAAATATTTTCATTTTACTGTTATTAAATTGTCTATTTTTGTTCTATTATTAAAGAGACAAAAATGTATAACTTTCTCATTGCTTTCCGTAAGTTTTCAAAAAAGGACTACTACTGTTTTTTTTTTGTAGATAATAAACTATAATTTATTAATTTAGGTAAAATGGACTTTTTTATATAGTTATTATTTGAAAAAAATTGAGTTTTTTTACTACAAGCATAAAACTAAATAATTAATTATACTCTAAGGAAGATTATTAATTTATTCCCTATCAAAATGATCAAGCATAAAGCTCTTAATTATAAATATTATCTTATTTGACACTGACTTAAACACTGTTTATACTATTTATGATTAACCTTTGGGAATTAATTTAAAATTCAACTCATTTTATTTTTCAGGGAAACAAAGTAGCTCTAAAGACTTTGAAACGATCGCGACTAGAAATGTCACGTCCTTTATTATTGGAACTAAAAAGGGTTTGTAACAATTATTTTTTTCATTAATCAATATATGTTTTCAATAAATTAAAAATAATCATAACTTTAAATATAAATAAACTGTACCTTTTGTCATTAATAAGAGTGTTGATGATCTATGTTGAGTTCTGTTTGTTACCAGAACTAATTTAGTTCATTTATTTGAAATTATTTTGTAGTAAATATAATAGTTATATATGTTTTTAAATTTACAGTTAAAAGATTTACATCATGATCATTTGGTGAGGTTCTACGGTGCTTGCATAGAGCCAAACTATTGTTGTTTGCTAACTGAATATTGCCCCAAAGGTAGTTTACAAGACATACTCGAAAATGACCAGTTCAAATTAGATTGGATGTTTCGGTATAGTTTGATGCATGACATTGTAAAAGTAAGTATCGTTACTTTACAAATAATTTGCTTTTGTTCTTCAACGAACATATTTTTAACACGACCATAATGTTAAAAATGTCAGAATTACCTAAGAGATTTTTTCTCAATATTTTTTTAATTATAATACTTTATTTGAATTTTTACTTAAATTCGTATTATACTTCGTAAAAGTAATTCGTACTTATTTATATTACAATGATTAAAATCACTATCACAATAAACGCTTCGTTGAAAATCTGTAGATAGTGTTCAATTTTAAAAAATTGGTTGATTATTCCAAAAGCAACATCAACTCCTATTTCTTTAATTTTTCCCCGATTAGTAGTTCATTGATTTATTATACATGAATAAATACAAATTATAATGATTTATTTTAGTATAAAACTGATATTCAATAATTTAATATTGTAATTTTTACCGAGAAATTATAAAGTAGTTGTATATTTCGTTACTTATATGCAAACGTGTATAAAAATTAAACGGCTTGATAAAAAATTGTTCACAAAATAATTTGTTTGTTAATTATGAATAAATACTGTTGACACAAGGTGTTGACCCTGTTTGTCTTTTACTCAGAAATTACATTGTGTCCTACACAAAATACAACACATATATGTATATATATATATATATTAAATATTTATTATACAGCTCACAAGAAATAGGGGTGACAGTAGTATGCTTTATTCAATGACCTTCTGTTATTAATTCTTGCTACTACTTGTACTTGTTGATCGGTTCTTCTTATAGGCCCAACTCCATCAAATCTTCTAGGATCCAGTCCAACTGGAGAATGCAATTTTTTTTTCTCAATTCGATTGTATAACCGCCTTGTTATACCATAATCCTCATTCAGGATTCTGAGATCAGGTTCAGGTGAACCGTAAAGGAAAAATACAATTTTTTTCAAAACCTCGTTTTCAAAAAACCAGGTACATCTTTATGAAATAGGGCACACATACATGCTTTTTTATAACATGCTATCAGCGTACTGGCGATGATATCATTTACAGTATCGCCAGCTTGTCTCTGTGATGCGCGAACAAATACACTAGTTAACATGGAATTTTAATCAGAGTCGACAATGTACTTTCTAAATTTTTCGCGCTTATTTAAAATTTGTAATTCAATATTTCTATCACCTCTAATTTTTAAGATTATTACTAATTAGTAATAAATAAGTACTTACATATAAAAAAATAACCAAAAAAATTTAGGTTAAAATGAAATTAAACGTATGAAATCATAAATGAAAAGAGCCCCGGAATATTTCTGAATATTATTATATTATAGAATACTTAGATTTGTCAACAATATCGATATCGCCGACTTTTTACATTTCTCCTACGATTATTTTTGAAATATCGCGATAATCCCAAAAAATGTCTATAAAAAAAAACTTTTAATTTTGATGACTGTTATATTTATGTAAAAATACATATTGGGCCAATAACATTTTATAATAATCTTAATGTCACTTTCAGTATTAGAATATATTATGAAATATAGATATGAGATAAGACGAAAAATTATATTATTCATACGAAATTCTATTATTAGATTATATTTTTTATTATTATGACATTTTTGTTATTTCTTTTACTAAAAACATTTTGTTTATATAGTTTTTATTTTAACAGGTTTTAATACGATTATTAAATGTGCTGTGTTACCTAAGAATTGTTTTCTTTATTTTTGTTATTCAATTCGAATTAAATTTCCAGTCAATAAATGTTATTTCCCCTTATTTCTTTGTTGTTTTTAATAGTAATGACTAATGTTAATAATTCATCTCTAGTTTCACTTTCCATTGCTAGAAGTGAAGTATAATAATATTTTGGTTTCAAAATTACTTGAGTGGAGACATTTTCAATAAAAATTATCATGTCGAACTGTTAACAAAAATAAAATACTACTTGTAATCTTTTTTTTAATTTTTATTTAAAACCATAACACCAAAACTATAATACTATTAATCAATAAATCACAATTTCATCTAATAAATATAACCAATATATAATAATAAAGTCTTGTAACAGAAAAAAACTTCTTTATAATAAAAAATACTTTAAGAATATATTTTTTTTAATTTTACTGTCATGGTGATAAGATCACATATATGTGCTTATATGCTCGTTCCTACAATATTATTGTACTGTCAACTAGGCTTAGCATTGACACCATGATACACGTATTTCTGCAGGAGGGTATACTGCACACATGAACACTTATGAAATTCACGTCCACCGTGCAATAATACGAATGTCTAAAACGCTAGTTGACTTTTTACCATCATCGCGACTACTACTCTTATTGTCTGAGACATTAACTTAAATTAGCTACCATTGGTAGTGTGTATCGCAGTCAACTCCCTGTTGGATTAAAATAATCTCTAGGTGTCCAGCAGATTGTATTGTCTATTTACTTGACTCACTTAATAAACTATTATATCGTTGCATAATCAAGTGTATTAGATATGCGACTCATGACAGTTCCTCTATGGGTTTATAATTTAAATAGGAAACCTCAGTACCTAAGGTAGATATAGCCTAGCCAGCTATCCCTCGTCGGTCCTTTAGAATATTGTTGACGGGCATTTAGGTTCAACCTCTAAATATCCACGTAACAATAGTAACTACTTAGTTATTTAAATAGTGTACCTGACTAATCTAAACAATACGACTTTCTAAATTCTCATGAAGTTTTCAATTTAATAATGTCAATTTCAAATTTACAAATTGACCTAAATAGAAGTAAAATAGTTCAATATTTTAAAATTATAATCTTTCATAAAAACCAACATCAAAGAACTAAAAAATAGGTTAAACATAACATTTTGAATAGAAATTTATTTCTAATTAATTTAGTTTTCATAATACCACAGTGGTCGATTAATAATGTATCATAGTAAACTTGTATACAATATAAAAGTATGAGTCTTTAATAGTCATCAATTACTAATGTACACAACATAGTAAAACTACAATACGAATTTGATTTATCTGATTAAAAAAATTATAAATTTTTTCTATCGTATTATTATGATAAAAATAGGTGTAAATTTTTATTAATTTAAGTAAATCAATAATAAAAGTTTTTGTCTATGAAGGGATGAAAAAAAGAATTATTTAAATACATATTATTCTAGAGTTTTTTTAATCAAACAATATTTTCCTATACAAAAATTTAAAATGTGCAATAGTTTTCGAGGAATTGAATGTCTTTTCCTTAATGAATTACCTTTTATAAATATGTGTTACAATTAAATAAATAAAAATAAAGACTTATATAAATATTATAATAAATTATTCATAATATCTTGCTGTATATCAACATCTAATAAATTATTAAGTTTTAATAACATTTTATTTGATAATTTTTTTTTTTATTAATAATTATTTATGTCAAAAATTATTTGCCTGAATAAGGAGTTTTAATTCGCATCATTAAAAAAATCACTGAGTAAATATACAATGCGATCATCTAAAAATTCATAGATATTGTCCAGAATCTTAAACACCAAATCGATTTTTGTATTTTGGTCATTTTCATATTCATTAGTTGCCAATAATAAAAGTGGTTCGACATTCAACATTTGATCGTCTAAAATAAATTATACATTAATTTTTACAAACAATAATTTTTTTTATGTAATACCATTTAGTCCAGAGTTAATCCATCTTTGTGCAAAGTTATCATATTTATTATTAAATGTTTTTAAAACTTTTATTAAATTTTTTACTGTAATTTGTTCATTTACAATGTATCCACTCATAGCAATATACAACTTGTCGTGTTCACTCTAAATAAATTAAATAATTTAAATTCATTTTAAATTAAACTATTGTTAAATTGAAATATAGATTTCTTAGAATTTTATTTTAATCAAATATCTGAAATTGATTAGCCTTAATAAGAAATACTAACATATGTTTCTATAGGAATATCACAGAGAAAACAAATAATGTGGCTATCTAAAACTTCATTGATACTGCTCAAAGTCTTAAACACCAAATCGATTTTTTCATTAATTCGATTTTCAAATTTATTAGTTGCCAATAATAAAAGTGGTTCGACATTCAACATTTGATCGCCTAAAATAAATTATACATGTATTTTTATAAACAAAAATTTTATTTTTTTTATGTAATACCATTTAGTCCAGATTCAATCCATTTTTGCGCGAAGTCATCATATTTATTAGTAAATGTTTTTAAAACGTTTATGAAATTGTTCAATGAAATCTGTTGATTTATAATATATGAACTCATAGCAATATGTAACATTCCGTTTTCACTCTAAATAAATTAAATAATTATAATTAATCTTACATTAAAATTAATTTATTTAAATTGAAATTGAAATAAAGATTTCTTAACATTTTATTTTAATAAAATATCTGAAATTGATTTGCCGTAATAAGAAATTCTAACAAATGTATCTATAGGAAAATGAAATAATTATACAATATTTATTATAAATAGTTATTAAACTAAAGTATAGATTTTTTTTTATTAAACTGTATTTACAATATGGTTATCAAATTACCAATTTTAATCTTGACTTGGTTAATGTAAATGTCGAGCAGACTAAAATACCGAATATAATATGAAAATTCATGATAAATTTCCACCTTATACTTTTTTCAATTGAAGTAATGAAGTATATTAAAAAAAAGAATATGTCAGACAATTTATAAATTTCATTTATAAAAATTTTTTATTGGGTTATTTAAATAAAGGGCTAAAAAATAACTTTCATATAAATTAGACAGTTGTACATTTATCATTTAACGGGCTTTGCTTATTGCGAAAAGTAAACTTAAAAACACACTTGGAGTAATCAAATTCCGATTTTTCATAAAATAACAATAAATAATTTATATATAAACCATATAATTTATTTTTTTTTAATGTTAAACATTTTTTTTATTTAATATCTTTCCACTGAGTTCACAGTCCTTAAAATTGTTAAAAAAATAAGTATTTTATAAATAAAATAAACTTAGGCTAAAATTATCTTAATATAATATAATAGTATTATTTTTCTAAAGTATCTTTATAAATTAAATCTTTTAGATTTTTCATATCTACCATCTTTTTATTATACATTCTTTATTATTAGTTTACTAAATAATAAAACACTAACTAATAATATAAAATATACATTGTATATTGTAAATTGTACACTGTAGGGTACAGAAAGGCATATTCACAATATAGATAAAATTGTAATATTTTTTAAACGTTTATAAAGAAGATATTGATTATAAATGTGGATATTAGTACCACGAATTACATTTGACGCCATTTACGGTTTATCAGCTAATAGATATCTTTGATATAAACGATTAATAAAATTTTTTTATATCACAATCATGACCTATTTTACCCTACACGTTGTATTGTAATATAAAAAAAAAATTAGGGCGAAAGAAAAATTAATTTAAAACCCAAAATTTTCATTCTAGTTGCGCCTATAATTATAATTTGTCAACGTAAGATCATTGAAGAGTGTAAACAAATTTGAATTTTTAAAAATTAATATAGTCTAGTTTTTTTCTGTTAGAATTTTGTTGTAGAATCATATAATTCTTATATTCATCGCTTTAAGGGGAAATGACAAAATTGTTTATTTTCAGTAAATCTTTTTTGTAAATTAAATCACCTTACAAATATTAGACGTTTATCATTTTTTATAACAACTAACTCACTATTTAAACCATAAACATATGAATATATTGCATAGTGAGTAATCTAGTGCAGTAACTTAAAATATACCAAACTAATTCATAAAACAAATTTATCATTTTGTAATATTGATAAACAATATTATTTATTATTACGCATTCAATTTTGTAGATATGACGTAAAAGTAATTACATTGTAAAGGAATTGTACATTTTTGGCATTAGAAAACATGTGTAAACTATTTATTCAAAATTTTTTAATTTTGAGTTATTACACTAAAATACTCACCTTTGGTCTTAATATAATATTATAATATTATATAATAAAATATAATATTTTTATGCCAATGATTCAAACGTTTACATTTCAAGACATAAAAGATACAAAAAATAATTTTTATAAATTTCACAAGGAAACTATTATTTATAGTTAATATAAAAATAATAAATAATTTATATAATAATTTTATTGTATAAGCATTAACAATTAAAGTTTAATACAAACATAGAGTTTTATATCTTGGTTATTTTATTGTTGTTTAATTAGTATTACACTATGTATAATAATCAATAGGAAATAGTGTAAAATATAATTTTGTTATTTATTTAATTATCAAATTATTTCATTACCATGTATTATGAAATATTTAGAAACACTAAGATTATTTAAATACTGATAAAATGTATAAATTATATAATAAGTAATATATAGAAAGTACCAGCACTTTCTATATATTACTTAATATAAATTCAAACATAAAATTTGATTATAAAATAAAAACGGAATCTGACTTTATCAACATAAAGAAAATTATTTTTTAGTAAATGATTTTAATCGCCTAATGAAAACCGGTTTATTATAAAATTAGAGTCTTAATAAAATTATTATTATTATTATCATTAATCATATTATTATTATCTTTAATCGTATTTAATCATATAACCTCTCTAAAAGTTATTGCTTGTGTTAGAGATGACGGGAAATGTACTTTTAAGAAGAAACAGTGTATTTTGCAAGATAATTTTTTTAATAATAAGAAAGAAAGCATACCGCAGATTACTTTTATTAATTTAAAAAATATTTATCTCTAAAGTCTTCAAATAACCATCAAAAAAAATTGGATATGTATATCGGAAATAATGTTATCATTATTAACGCTAAACACATACTGACAATATGACCGAAAAACCCTTATTTAACTCAAGTGACGTTATCAACAAGTAATATTGTGACATTTTGCCAGTTCACACAAGTTTAATAATGAATTTTTTAGTGGCCCAAGATCTCAATTAATTAAATTTTTCTTATTTATCATGAGTAAATTTTTAAAAAAACAAGTATAATTAAAATAAATACAATACACATCATAGCAAAATTAATACATTCTCAAGTTTGCATCAAAGCTAAAATTAGAAATAACTCTTTTTGAAATTAATTTCCTGTTGTATAAAAATAAAATGGTATTCATGTAGAATTATTATTAGGTAAAAATATGATATCTTCATAGGTTTAAATGATGTATAAATTTAATAAATATCTTTATGATTCTGTTAAATGACATACTATTTCTTATATTACGAATCGTTAGGTAAAACATGTGCAATTTTTGCTGAAACTATCGATCAGAATCTATTAAAGGTATGTTTTGGATTTGAAATGTAATTGAGAAATTAGGAATTTGGGCATATTACGTTGTAGTTTTATTACTAGAGTACTCGTATAACGCAATAAAAATGTAATATGTGTAATTTTATTCAACATTTTTTTATATTATTTAATAATAATTTTAAAGAATTTGACTAACAAAGAGAAGTGGTCATACAATAATTATACTAAAATTATTTGTCAATAAATGATTTTAATAATTAAAATCATTTATGGACAAATATTGTAGTTATAAGTGGTGTTTTTTAAAAAATTTCTAAGAGTTTTTGAATTTTTCATCAAAGAAGGTAGTAATTTTTTTGTTTTTTTCTTTCTCTTAAAATTAACAGTATTTTTTTAATTTTTAGTGATTTTATAGCAAAATGTAAAAAAAAAAATAAGGTCAACTATAGTGAAGCCTCCACTCCACTAAATTTTTTGGATTAATATTTATTTATTTATTATTAACGTTACTGACAATAGCCCAAAAAAATCAGTATATATTTGACAGCAAATTGATCAACCTAAAATTACTATATTAACTAAATAATATGAACAAATTAAACAAAAGTAAACTTAGTATCAAAAAAAAAAAAAAATTAACCTATATTTTATTTAAGATATGTAAAAAATTATAACATGGTCAAAATTTAATTAATGAAATAGCTAAATGGCTAAATTAAATTTTACAAGAGTGCAAAAAATCAGGGTCATTATTTGCAGTGCACAAATATTGTTATCTGACAGAGATACAAATTATCGCTTTAATGCATTAAACTTAAAAAAAAATAAAATATAATTTCCCTTGTCCAATAAATTTATTTTTTGGATCATTTAGCACTTTGATCAACTTGGATGGTATTTTCAAAAAAAAAAAAAAAGTATTGAAAATAAGGTAATTTTAGCTTCGATGCGAAGCTGAAAAGGTATTGGTTTTACTAAGATGTGTTTTTTTTTTTTTTTTTTTTTTGTCTGTTACCACTTTTTACTATAAAATTTTTTTTTTAACCTTGATCCTAATAAAATTTTATAAGAATATACTATAGACAATAGTTTATTTTTATTGATTTATTTTTATATTTTGCATTGTTTGAAAATCTATTAAAAACCCTAAATTCAATAAGAATTGTAAAAGACCATCTACGCAAGCTTAAAAATAAATGTTTTTCAACAATTTTGAAAATGTTTTAGATTAACTGTGTTCTTTAAAACTCTATAAAATTAATATCCTAATATTTTTCTACTATAAAAAATTGGTCGTTAAAGTAAAAAAAAAAACGCCAATATATCAAAAAATTAACTATTTTCAATTAAACAAATAATTTAACAAACATTTAATATTTTATTGAAAGTTTAAAACATAAAAATTGTGAAATTCAGATTAGCATTGAAGCCTTTTTTAGCTTCGATGCGAAGCTGAGAAGGTATTGGTTTTACTAAGATGTGTTTTTTTTTTTTTTTTTTTGTCTGTTACCACTTTTTCTCAGCTCTCACCGAACCAATTTCTTTCAATGATACGTCAAAAGATCACAAATTGTATCTAGTCGAAGACATTACCCTCAAAAATTGAAAAAAATG